>NC_081189.1:55201282-55298782 GCF_902713425.1 Acipenser ruthenus | reverse complement strand
TTATTTTTTCAATTGACTGCTATGTCCCTACCTTTAGAAGGTAAAAATAAATTCATGGCATTTGCTGTTATTTTAAGAGGGCTTGTTTTAACAGTCTGTGCTTATGAGAAATTTATTTGGAACTCATTTTGACTGAGGAAAAACTGGTAATGAAAAAGAGGACTTGAACTTGTCTCTGAAATATCCATATATTTAATGCGCACTTACTGTTTTAGACAACCCTTAATAATGACGTAATGAAACGCTTAATGTATTTACCTAGAAAAGCTGTTCTGAAAGGATTGTGTCTCTCTTATTGGCCAACATAAGTTCAAAGTTACCAAAATTAAAGAAATAACCTATTTTGACACTTGAAAGATTTATACTTTCTACACTTTTACATGTTTTTAATAAACTTGGTTATTCAAGTAATGATAAAATAATTATCCTATTCTGGTTTAATTGTGTGTGTTGGCATAACCACGGCACTCCTTTCCACCACAACCCACCCCCATGGATCATTCTTCCTCCAAGAACAACTCCAAAGCAATTTCTGTTATGCAAAATCTGAAATCTTACGGTATTCAGGGAAAGTAATCCACTGCAGCAGTAATGGTTATTTCCTTTTAAGGAAGTGAAATGGCAAAACTAAATGGCAAAACTATATTCAAAATTGTTAACTATTTTAACTATTTTTGACAAATTGACTTGGAAAGGGATTACAGTCCTTTTTATTTATTTGTTTAAATTTAATTGGTACTGCTGCAAGTAATGTTTATAATGCCAGACATCACCAAAAGGCCTGGTGCAATTTCTGCATAAAGTAAACTATTTTAGAAGCACACTTTGGATGGAATAAGGATCACTAGACCACGAGGCTGTGTGGTCCAGTGGTTAAAGAAACAGGCTTGTAACCAAGAGGTCCCCAGTTCAAATCCCACCTCGGCCACTGACTCATTGTGTGACCCTGAGCAAGTCACTTAACCTCCTTGTGCTCCGTCTTTTGGGTGAGACATAATTGTAAGTGACTCTGCTGATGCATAGTTCACACACCCTAGTCTCTGTAAGTCGCCTTGGATAAAGGCGTCTGCTAAATAAACAAATAATAATAAAAAATATTATGTTATTAATGATTAATGAATTGTAATAAGTGTAGAAAGGCAGAAGAGGCTCATATTTTTGCACCTGTATTAGTTTTAGACAAAACTTTAGTTATGCCCACTCATGCAATGTATCAGCTCCTTCACGTAGCTTCACATCACCCTCCATAGCCTTTTCATCTTATGCTTAAGGTGCTTTGGTGTTCTGTGTTTTCCAGAGCGATTTATCAATGATGATAATACTCCAGTCAAGTTTGACAAGGCTTTTTATGTTAATATATCTATTCCGTTAAACAGACAGATCTTAAAACAACCATTATTGAAAAACAGTATGTATTTGCCTTGTTATTTATTTTTATCTGGGATTTTTTTTTTATTTTATTTTAGATCAGTTGAACAGACCCTATAACTTTTTTTTAATTGCCTGAAGTAACCAGTAGCAAAAAACATTAGGGCTTAGAATATATCCCTAATGGCCAGCAGCCATCCCATTCCCCTACTATCTGCAGGCAAGTGTCTCCATGTAATATTCAACAAAGTACTGCGAGGGACAAATTCAGATGAGCATGCACCAATCCAACAATGTATTTATTGAGGGAAGTTCAGAACGTGTAGCATACCATTGTTTTATTGTACTAGTTTAGTTCATGAACTATCACAAACAAGTGACCACTAAGCTGTGCAATAGATCACTTATATTCATAAGCAGTTAATGGGGGACTGCATAAATCTCAGAGAGCATTAATATTTATGCATGTTTTAAAGTAGGAGTAACAAAGCAAAAAGGATTGAGATTTAGAATCTGTTTTAAATAATTTTCCTGCCTGATGGGACCCCCCAACCACCCCACCCCCCACCCCCCCAAATGCATGATTTATAGCAGCCTTTTTTATATATAATAAAATATGTTATTAGTAATGCCTTAATGTATAGTAATGGATATGGTTAATTTTTACATGCAATATATTTTTCAGAAAATACTCTGCCAGTTGCATCATCATTGGTTACATGCTCTACTTGTAATTTAATAGAAATTTCATTTGAAATGCATGATGTACTGTGCTGTATGGTTTGTGTCCCCTGGTTGTGTTTTTGTTTGTTTTTTTTGCAATGCATTTTAATATTTTTCGTGATATTGCAGTGGACTAAAGAGGAAGGACTCAGACAAGCTGCTGCCACTGCTTCCAATCAGTTTGTCCCTTTGAACACTAACCCAAAAGAGGTCCAGGCGATGAGGAACAAGGTGTGGTATTAAGATAATGACTGTAAATGCATTTGTAGTTTGCATGTTTTTAAAGGTGCAGTGTCCATCAACCTCTTTATTTAAATTGTATGCTAAACTAGGATTCTTGCTCTTGCTCTTATTGAGTATCTTGGGAAAAATGGAGGAACAACCCATTTGTATGTAACCTATGAATTTTACTTGTACACATGGTGCTTGGTGATTTACATTTTCAAGATGCTCAGCTCTAATTAGTGTTACTATTTTCCGTAATTCAATCTTAAATGCACTCAACCTAACTATTTCTTTTAAAAGTAATTTCAGCTGTAAGCCCACCAGCCGCCTTCACCCTTGAATCAAGCTTTCCACTATGCAACCTACGTTCGCAGACAAAAGTATTGGCACCCTATACTTTAATATAAGATAATTCAAGAAAACATTAAATGCCAGCATTTAGTAAACATTAGCCACCAATTACTATGACAGACCAAAATACAGTTTGTAGTAGTTTTACCAAACAATCTTTATAAAAACTTGTTAAAAGCAATTAGGCAATTTTAAAATATTTGTTCATGACAAGTCTGTACAAATGTAATACAGCTCATTTAAACTCAATAGATTCATTGGTTAGTAGTAATTACATAGTAATTAAGCTGCATTATAAAGTCACAGATTTCAAACATCTGTTGAAGAAAAACATTTTGTTAACAAAGCAGATGATGATGATCAAGACAAAGGAGTTGGATTCACACTGGACCACACAGCCTTCTAAGACAATTTCTTAAATATGCCAAGAACGATGAACAAGAATCAAGCATTCTTCAACAAAATTCTTTGGTCCGATGAGAATAAAATATAACTTTTCCCTAATGTAGAATGTTTGTAGATAAAAGGGGAAATCCTTCAATGAAGAAAACCTAACATGGAGCTGATTTGATCATGATATGGGGGTGTTTTAACAGTTCAGGGACTTGAGACATTCATGTGATTTTGAATATTGAATGAATGCAGGCATGTATCAAAACATTTTACAACCTACAATGATACCATCTCCTAGTAGGCTGAATGGCAACTTCTAACTACCCAAAGCATACGGTTAAGTCAACTGGAGTTGAAAATGAAGATAAAAGTTCTCGAATGACCTTCGTAATCTCACCAGATCTCAATCCAATAGAAATGCTTTGGCCTGATCTGAAAAAAAGCTGGAGTGAAACATTGGCTGGGCTTCTAAGCAGCTTAGTCTCTCCAGTGATTATTTATGTGTCTTAGCATGCATGTTTCACACTGTATAGGAAGTGCACGTCTAAAAAATTGTATAACGTAAGGGGGGTAAATTGCCTTCTCATGCTGAAAAGTCATACAAGTGACCAAATACTCAGTTTTTATTTCTTTTTTTTTTTCTTTTTTGCATGGAAACGTCGAAGTCGTATGTTATGCTTATGAGACTTTAGCAGTGAAAATCCAGTTTGTGACGAAACCTAGTGCAATTTTCAACTACAACTGAAGGCTGTGCCAAGCAACCTTTTATTGGCAAGCATCTTCGACCAAATAGGAAAAAATAATCATACAGTACGTGGGGTTTAGAGACATCTTCATTCAGTTTTTTTTATTCAATTTTTTTTGTTACACCATTTATTACATGTTTCAGATTTGACGCATAAAAAAGTGCTTTTATAGTTAAGTTTTTATAAGCAAAATTATAAAAAAAATACTGAAGCTACTACAAATTTAAAAAAAAAAATACTCTTAGCAATAAATACATAAATAAATAACAAAGTCCTTACACTTACTTGTGTTATCTTTGTGATCGGTCATCGGATAGCTGATTGCTTTATCCTAGTTTGTTTTGTCCCTCAGCAATAAGATGCAAAAAAAAAAAGCCAAGTTTGTACCAAAATATGTATTAAATTAACGTAGCTGTATTATTGCTGCCATCTCCTGACAACACTAGGCTTGAGCAAATTCATTGAGGAAGATTTGCTTTAAAAGTACGAAAACATGAAAGAAAAAAAGTCAGTTCCATTGATTTGATCAAAATGGCAAATACGGGTCTAACATCAGGTTGCTGCAAGACCTACTACATAACGAATTTCCAGAAAGTCACGATGGACAACACTGAGAAATGTGTTGAAATCGTATGGAATACCGATGCTCTGGTTAATTTGTTTTGGTGGCCAAATGAGCCAGGCTGCACTTGCAGTGTTTTTAACACATCCTAAAAAGTTTGTGGAAACCCAGTTTTAAAAAAGCGGTACTAATATCAGTAGTCGCGCAAGGCCAAATTGCAAGTTAGACAGAAACATTGAAATATACCCTCCCGTATTTTAATACGGTTATTTGCATTTAGAAGGAGAATTTCTCTGGCTAAGAAAACTACATGGAAATACATAAAACACAAAATTACTACCAAAACAGCGCGAGGAAAAGGCGAGACATTTCTTTTTCCCCTTGGAGATTGCCCCAATGTGTATCCAGTCTGTCTGAGCTGAAAGAAATATGCAAGACAGAATGGACCCAGATTTCACCAACAAGATGTAACATACTGGTTAAGAAAGATCAGAAACATCTGAAAGCCTTAATAAAAGCAAAAGGAGGACACACGAAGTACTAAATAAGGGGTGCCAATAATTTTGTCATGAACTAATACTTTAAATGAAATTTGGTTTTGTTTTTTTAATAGATTTGTTGGTTTTACTAGAAATTGGTTATTTTAGTTTTTGTTATATTAAAAAGTGGTTAACGCTTACTAAATGCTTGTCCTTAAGAGTAAGTAGCAAGTTCAGAGAAATATAGCGTTCTACGTCCACACGTGTTGCTATAACTGTTAAAATAATGTACCTATAATTTCTTTTTATTGTTAACATCCTGACAACTTTTTACACTTTAACTTTTAGTCTGTTTATGTATACATGTTATTTCCCTGTCCAGCATTAAAGTACAGTGGTGTACAATATATTAAAACATTGTATATGATGAGTTTTTGAAAAAAAAACAAAGAAACCAATAATGGTTTCTCGGACAGGATCACACTGTAAACATGAGCTGGTAGCTTAGTTTTGTATGCTGAATACATATTTTAATAAATAAAAACCTCTGTTTTTAAACTTTTACACCTTTTTCTATTCTAATTTTTCTAAAGCATTTTAAAATGATGTGGCATGTGCAGATGGTATAGACTAAATATATAGGATAAACATTTTTACATTGACATTTTTGTTTCTTTTTGTAGATACGTGAGCAAAATTTACAGGATATTAAAACTGCTGGCCCTCAGTCTCAAGTGCTTACAGGATCTGTGATGGATCGAAACTTTGTGCAGGCGAGTGCAAGATTTAAATGTTTTTTGTATTGCAAGTTACTAACCATGTGTGCCCCCCTATCTACACCTAACATGTAATTGTAAAATTGTTCTTTGACTGCAGAGAGTTACAACAATCTGGCAGGTAAGTGTTAGGTAACCACATGCTGTGTCATAACTCTGCAAATATGCAGGTTGGCTTTTTATGAGCTCTGTTTTAAAAAAAAGGCTTCAGTCCAAAAATTAAAGCATGTCAACATGTAAATATGGCCATTGCTTAAAATGCAATTCAATCATAAAAGTGCATGTAAGATTTGCAGCAGTAATGTTTCCCATTTATATATCTTACATTACTAGTCAGGCTTTCAAAATAACTTTCTTTTGGTACTCCTCCATCATTTCTATTTATTTTCTCTCATTTATTTCCTGTGGTGACAACAATCCCATAGACACAACTGTAAGCAGCTTTTAAAATACTGGCCACATTCAAATGTTAACAAAATGGTGGGGGAAAACGATTGTCTTGTTCCATTTAATACATTGTAATCAGTTTTTAGAGTTGCTTGACTTTTACCCAGGCCTGGGAAATGTTGAGCATGACGTACATTTTAATAAATGTAATTTGCACTTCAGATTTCATTGAATGTGTGTACTGGTTATGCAAGCTGTTTCCCAAATTCTATTTGCATACACAACCCTATCCGATTTGAATTCAGGGGGAAAAAATGCTTGCACAGAATTCTATTATTGTGAAAGCACATACAAAATAGTTTTGAAGTGTATTATGAAGTTTGACTAGTAGACTCTCTTTCTATTCATACCCCATAACACCATATCATATTGTGTGTGTGTGTGTGTGTGTGTGCATGTTGTCAGTATCATATTTTTTCCATTGTGAATGTTTTCTGCACGCTGATGGGCTGATTTCAATTTCTTGGTTGTTGATGTAAAATCCAGGGCTTGGTTTGCTCTGTTTTACTCAGTTTACTGTTTCAGGATGCTCCGCTCTCAGACTGTACGGAAACTATTGATGGGCTCGATCTCACAGAGCAGGCCTTTAGTCCCGCTAAAACTGTTAGAAAGGTACTTACTGCCCTGTCGTTAAGCTATAACCCTGCACTCCTCCTCCCATATCTAACCCAAGCCTGTTTGTGTTAGTTTAATACCCCTTTTCTCACCCTTTAATCTTAGCCAGCTAATAGTGACATCCTTGTGCTGGAACAGTAATGGCTAGAAAGGCATTGTTAAGCCTTGTTTCCATGTGCCACCCCAAAAATAATTCGGTTTCAACTGAACTGGTTACAAATTGTACAAGATATAGAACCAAATATTACAGTGTAGAAATGACACTGGAAGGTTTTAGACCTCTTTTTTACCAAGTTTAGAATGTATTTGCCCATGGCAACAAGGCATTTACATAAATAAAAAGATTAAGAGATATCCATTAAACATCCCATAGAATTATATTATTCTGATTGTGTTTATAGCTTGGTGTACTGCAGAATAATGACACAAATTGATAAAATGTAGATGGAATGACACATTATTATTTCATCTTCATTACCTTTCACAGGAAATGTAATCAACATGGTGTGTGTGTTGTTTTTTAACACTTAGTAGTTGTCCTCTTTTTGAAAGTAGACTATAGTTTTAATTTTGTAATACATTTGTCTGGTTTCATCTGGTTTCACAGGCTAGCACTAATTACACTACCTATGTTGTCTAAGGTAAGGTAGTCCCAAGATTAGCATTAATCGAGCTCTATAAAACAAGCCAACTTGTGTTTGGGACTGGGGTCTTCTGCCTGTCCAACTGTTCGTTTAAAAGGAGTATACTGCGAGCAAAAGGTTTAAAGATGTACTACAGTTTGTAAGGCTCAGTTGTAAAGTAGGATGTTCCATAAATAATTTAAAGGAGCGACGACTTTGGCTTCAAAATTGATAAATGTGATTATTGTGCTTTTTTCCTGGATTGTCATTTCACAGATTTTATGTAAAGCCGTTTAGTGCCCAGTATGTCAGCATTCAATTTTAATATTTTTTATTTTACCCTTTTAAATTCCAGTTTAAACAATTGAAAAGTATTGGTAGTTGACTGCGACTGGGCTTATGAGTCAAGGTCAACTACCACACGGTAGAGCCTTCATCGAGATGGCGCTATCACTATTGGGAAAACTATTTCTCATTCCAAATACTTTTAAAACCTACATTTACCTTGAACTTGTAATGAGAAGTTTAAGGAAAATACTCCCCAAGAATTACATAATATACATACATAATTAGAGGAAAAAATGAATAACTTTAAACTAACTTTTGTACTTGTCAGAGCTGCTTGTAGCTTATCTGGACAGTGCCAGATATCAGAATGGAGCAATATTACTGAATTGTCTGTGGCTCGGTTTGTTGTTGAAAGATACTGTCTGAGCTGACATGCTGTGATTGGCTGGTTCGGCAGTTGCGGGTACAAACTGTCTGCTTTCGTCGGTGGAAAGTATTGATTGGCTGGTTTTAGTGGATAGTAACATACAGTTGTCTTTGTTTTGTATTTGCTGTCCAATAGATATGAACTGAGCTTTCATTACGGCAATTTTTAACAATTAAAAAAAACACTAGTTGTGCAGATTGCTTTTAAATTTGATTCACAGTTGATGCTGTAATTTAGCAGCGGGCATCTACCGTGTGATAGAACACTTTTTCAACCACTGGGTACTCAAGGCTGCTGAAACTGGCATGCATAAGGTAAATATATATATATTAGGGCTGTCAATTAATCGCAGTTAACTTCTGTGATTTTTAAAGTGTGCGTTTTTTGGAGATTTAATTCTTTTAACACTATTTACTGTGTCTTGAGCCTTTCGAATCACAGGTGGTGAATGCTTTCCTTTTGAAATTGTCAGCATAGATGGCTAGAAAATGTTCCAGTAGAGGAGAGAGCACTTGAAGTTTGGCCTAATGTCATTAAGTACAGTGACTCTCAAAAGTATTCACCCCCCTTGGACTTTTCCACATTTTATTGTGTTACAATATGGAATCAAAATGGATTTAATTAGGAGTTTTTGCCACTGATCAACACAAAGTCCATAATGTCAAAGTGAAAAATAAAATATACAAATTGTTCTAAATTAATTACAAATACAAAACAGAAAATAATTGATTGCATAAGTATTCACCCCCTTGAGTCAATATTTGGTACAGGAACCTTTGGCAGCAATTACAGCCATGAGTCTGTTTGGATAAGTCAACAGCGAAAAGTCAGCGCTTGAATTTAAATTGGAACGCAGAACTGCGCTGGCTAAGATTGTGGGTAAATTACTGGAGAAATCGCCAATCAAATATGCTCTTGTGAGAAGCATGTCTGCCCTAGATCCAAGGCTTATGTCCTCTGCTAGTGCTGTGAAAATATGAAGAAAATTTCAAAGATTTTAGTGGATGCCAAAAGAGTGACGATATACTTCACCAGTTCGGAGAGTTTATGGAAGTGATTCATGATTCAAAGATTATGAAATGAGTGACAGAGTTGATGCCCTTCTGTATGAACACATGGCCAGTAATCCATCTTTTACAGCTTTGTGGAAGATTATTCAAACATTGCTGCTGCTTTCGCCTTGCCAGGCAAGTGTTGAACAAGGGTTTTCGGTGAATAAGGGGCTTGAAGTTGAAAACCTGCTTAAGGAATCATTAGTATCGCAATGCATTCTCCTCACTCACATTCAGTCAGTTGGTGGAATACTAAATGTGCAAATCACAAAACCAGCTTTTGCAGTTTGCTTCTGGTGGTGGACAATATGGCACGTCTTGAAGAAAAGAAAAAAAGGCGCAACCATGTCAGAAACGAAAATCGGTGATGGATCTCAGAAAAAAGAAAAGGAGAATGGAAACGGACATTGGCAGTCTAATAAAATCGGCTGATGAATTTGCTGAGAAAGCAGAATCAACAGGACATTTGACGTGGATTAGTAAATCCAACAGCATGAGGAGAAGTGCTAAAGAAAGAGAGACCTCGCTTCTCTTCAGGATAAAATTGGTGAACTTCTGCAAACGTTAAATGTCAGCAAGTAAACAGCCGGGTAAGATTGTCAATTAATATATATTTTAAATATAATATACTAACTCTGCGTTTTTAAATATAGTATTGAAATAATATATGAGCAGTATTCATAAATCATGTCTACCGTTAGATGCTTGTAAGATATTTTTTGTAAATTATAGAAAATAAAATATAATTTTGTCGAAGCGGACAAGCTGGGTCTTACCAACTTTCCGCCAGTAGTGGCCCCCATTGCTGCGCTTGTTCAGGCTACCAACCTGTCTTTGCTAGCCAAGGATGCAGTGTGCCTAAATGAGCAGTGCAGAGTGACGCGAGTCATTTTAAAGAAAGCATACCCTGCTAGTGTGTTTACCGCATGCCTGGCTAACTACAATAGCATACTTATAGCTTACCAGACTCAACTTATGGGGTCCCTCTCTGAGAACCATAGGCCCTCGTCTCAGCAACTGGACGAGCTGCGCCTAATTTCCAGGAACCTGCTACGGCTGTCCAAGCTTAGCAGACAAGCAATAGGCAGAAACCTGACACGCGTGCTTGATGCAGTCATGACGGCACTGCTCGACGCTCAGGTCACTCCAGGCCACACATTTGGTCCTGCGGTAGATGAGATGCTACAGCAATCTCACCAATCAAGGGAGTCCACCATGGAACTGGTGTGCCTTCTCCCTAAGAGACCGCCTCCACCACGTAAGCCTGCAACTCGGTTTGAACCGCAACCACCTATTGACAGTGTCCTCACACTGTCTACAGGCATTCTCTTGGTGGAGACAGCCGGCCCACCTACGTCTAGGCGTAGTGCTGGGCAGTGTCACCAGGAGAGAGGTCATCACCACAGACGCATCCAACACGGGTTGGGGCAGAGTGTGGAATGGCCGAGGCGTGTACAGGGTGTGTGACAGCCCCCGTGGAAGGGTCACCACATCAATATTTTGGAACTGCAGGCAGCGTACCTGTCCTTGCAGGAATTTTTGGAGCAGGTTCGGGGGAGACACGTGCTTGTCCATACGGACAACACGTCTGTGGTGTCCTACATAAACCACCAGGGCAGTTTACGGTCACCCAGTCTCCACTGTGTGGCCCACAAGCTTCTGCTGTGGGCCCAAGTGAACCTCCTCTCACTTCGGGCAGTCCCCAGCGGTATGGAGTGGAGACTCCGTCCCGAGGTCGTGAGCCTCATTTGGGAGGGATTTGGGAGAGTGGAAGTAGACCTTTTTGCCTCTCAGGAGTCGACACATTGTCCCCTGCGGTTCTCCATAAAAGGAGAAGGAGGACCTCTAGGGAAAGACGCACTGGGACACCCGTGGCCAGCACATCTACTCTATCCGTTTCCGCTGCTACCGCTGTGTTTGGAGAAGGTCAGACAGGAGTGGGCCAAGGTGCTCTTAATAGCTCCTTACTAGCCCAGGAGAGTTTTTCTCCCTCTGATACAGCTCCTGAGCAGTCAGCCGTGGGAGCTGTCCATGCGCCACGACCTGCAACAGGGCACCCTCTGGCACCCCAACCCGTCGAGCCTACAGCTGGGTCTGGCATCTGAACGGCTGCATTTGAGCCGCCTGGGGTTATCAAACAGGGTGATTGACATCCTACAAAACGCCAGGGCAGCCTCTACTCATTCTCAGTATTGTTACAAGTGGGGCGTGTTTCAGACGTGGTGTTTGGCTTGTGGGTTTGAACCCACTGCATGCCGTATGGCAGTTATACTGCAAATTTTACAGGACCTTTTTGATGAGGGGAAATCTCTCTCTACTCTAAAGGTCTATTTGGCAGCCATCTCGGTGTGCCATATACAAATCGATTCAGTCTCCCCAGGAGCTTGTTTCCTGGCAGGGCAATTTTTGAAAGGCACTCGGCGGCTCAGGCCACGAAGGATATAGTCCCTCGCTGGAGGTTAAATGTAGTGCTTAATGCACTGACAAGACCTCCATTTGAGCCCATGCACTCAGCTGAGCTCAAATTTTTGTCTTTCAAGACTGCTTTCTTGCTTGCAATCACCTCCGCTAAGTGGGTGAGTGAGATGCAAGCATTTTCAATTATCGAAAGCTTGTCTAATTTCGTACTAACCTTGTTTTTGGCAGAAAAGCCATTTCGGCTTTCTATGTTAACCAGCCGGTGGAATTGGAGGCTTTCCATCCCCCTCCTTTCCAATCTGACAGGGAGAGTCTGCCCCAGCTCAGACACATCTTGAGAAATTGTACCAGGAATTTGTGATGTACTTTCCCACAGTAACAACACCACACACGTGAAAAGATTTTGTTGTGGGTGCAGATCTCCTGGAAAAAGTGCATGAAAAACAAATAAAGCTTTCTACAGATGATCACTAGTTTCAATGGGAGTTTGCCTACAGATTTTTGGTATGGAAAAAGAACAGAATATAAAGACGTTAAGTGTTTTTACTATTTGGATAGACCTATCTCTGCGAAACAGAATTTTCCGTATTGTTTAACATAAAAACCAAACACTGAAACAGACTTCAGCCAGAAAACAATTTAGTACAGTTGCCACCACTTAGAACGGGTGCGTTTTTAAATGTAATAACCTGACATTCAAAGTCTCCCAATCACCAGTACAGTAATTAAAACAAACAAGCGTGTATGCGGTTAAAAAATCTTTATTAAGACACGCATTACACCAGTACAAAAGATGTATTAAAATGTATGAATATAATAAAAAGTACAGTAATCCGTCACATATGTGACTGCAATGGGACCAGAGTAAAACCCCGGTCACACCTGGAACGATAACCATATATTGTTTATGGAGCGATCACACCAGAACAAAAAAGGGCTCCGATATATTGTACAGCAAATGCCAATCAACAAATCATACACTCCCACTTTTACTTCCAGCAAGGTGAGGGACAGTGCGGAACATTAAGAAATGTTCCTGTTGTATTAGATCAACAGAAGGTGTAGAAGACAGAGAAGATGAGTGTGGGTACACAGAATACTACAGAGTAGTGAGGAGTTAGGGGAATTCCACACGCACGTTGGTATAGCCAAGTTCTGAAAATTACACAGTGGAGGTCCCCTGTTTAGAAAAAATCCCTTGTTGGAAAGATACAAGGTATTAATGCTTGTGACAGAGTAGCCATCTGTCGTGTGGGTGCGTTCATTCGCTGCCGAGTGACAGGCAGGAGATCGAGACAGGTAGAAGTTGATACGCCCCACGGACGAACAGGATTTATTTACATATTGTAGCACTGAGCTGCAGGGTTTCCAGGATAGAATGAGACGGACAAACAGTTGCGGTTCAAAGCAGTAGGAAACCGCTGTATTTTTTATTTATTTTTTGGTCTTATAGTGAACAATGGCTGTCATTCCTCTCCTCTCCTCTCCTCTCCTCTCCTCTAACTTGCAAACTCAACCTATATTAACTCACACACACCCACCTCAGTCCCCTTCCTTACTCATTGGTCCAACACTCCCTATCTCTGACTGCTCGTGTCAGACCTGCTCCCACCGCCCTCAGTGACGCACTCACACACAGGCAGTCTCAGCTCTGTCACACAAGCACCAAAACACGCACAGAATACTAACAGATCTGAACAAGAATAACACAGTTTACAAACACACATTATTTACTCCCATCCCCTTCACCAGTCCATAATCAGGTCCATTCCCACATAGTCCCTGGCTTTTTGAAGCAATGTTGCATTGTTGCTGACTGACAGAGTTCTAAGCATGCTTAGCGTACAGCATCTAACAGAGACATTTTATTTACGCTGAATTTTCTTGCTGATGCTCATCGCTTTTCTTTTTCTAGCCATGCTTGCTTGCTGTTGCAGTCAATGCTGTTTCAAACTGTAAATAACATCCGACACAGCGTACAGGGATTAAATAGCCAAGGTACAGTACAGGAGTAAACGCTCAGTAACGAGGTGCAAACAGCTGATTGATTGATCTGTCAAGCTTTTTTACTACAGTAAAGTGCTGCCTTTTTTATTGAAATCTATGTGAATGGCAAGGTGAAAACAGCTGATTGCTGGATTAGTAAGAGCGATTACTACAGGAACAAGCAATGTGTTTTGTTATTGAAATCTATGCAAATGGCACATAACGAGAGTTGCCCGAAATATATGGCGTGCTTAACATTATATAAATGATGCCTTTTGTTATTGAATTCAATGGGAATGGCAAACGGCAAAAGCTATTTGTCCGATATAAACGGCTGCCCAAAATAACCCTGTATGGTATAAGTGGTGGCGACTGTACTTGCATTAAGCACACTGAAACCAAGGATACATCAGCTAGTTACAGAAAAACAGGCCCAAGTTTCCAATTAAGATAGGCAGATGTTTTTATTTATTTTATTTGATTTAATTTTGTATAAAAAAATGGGCGAAATCTATTTTATCCACATGCAGGCATTTTATACTTGCTTATACGTAGATACCGCCT
The DNA here is from genome assembly GCF_902713425.1 of Acipenser ruthenus. Taxonomy (NCBI): domain Eukaryota; kingdom Metazoa; phylum Chordata; class Actinopteri; order Acipenseriformes; family Acipenseridae; genus Acipenser; species Acipenser ruthenus. The sequence goes on along the minus strand of NC_081189.1, from coordinate 55,284,739 downwards.
GACTTCACTCGCCCCCGAAACTGATACGTGGGACTGAAAGGTTGAAAACCACTTTGATAGAAGGCCATGGTGATAGAAGTTGATTGGCTGATGTTACTGAATCGTTTTCTAATTGCTATATCCTGTACTTATCATGAACAGCTTAAGTATATGCTAATAGATTTGTATGATATTAATGATTTATTAGATATCTTTTTTTATGGTATGTGTTGATGTGTATAGAATTAAGTCACTTGGCACAAACTTATTATTTTTTTAATTTGTGATATATTTAGAACCAAAAGTACCGTATTTATTTTGTGAGGTGACCAGATAAGCTTGCCCAACAAAACTATTGCATGAATCCTCCATCAGATTGCTTCTCTTTTGAAATGCTCTAAAAGCTTAAGTTGAACCTATCCATGTTTCTGTGTTGATGAATTCCGAGGTTTTTATTTGTTGGATACAAGTCTGTTTAGTGTTCTAATAGTAAGTTTCCCTGTGTTATGTTACATGCATTCTCTCCTGGTAAAAGTGTCTGTTTTACCTTTATCTTTGATGCAGTGCTGTGTTATTTCAATTGTCATTTGAATTCAGTTCTATCCAGAAGTTTGTAAGGATGCCCAGAAGGTTACAGTATAACACATTATGAAGTTCAAAGTCCTTAAATATGTGTTTTAGAGGGTGATTGCAACATTCTAATCCAGTTAGTTCTCATCAGCTGGTTCCATAGTCTTAAACCTAAATCCTATTCATTTGTGACATTTAGCAGACCACGGAAATCCAGTCTCTTCTCCAGTTATTGTCTCTCATTTAACCCGCAATGGGGCAGGTCTTTCTTAATCCTTCTGTTAAATTTTTAGGTCATAACCTCTAATTCACAATTTCTTTGAAAAAGCTGAAGGGTCTTTGGTTCAGATACTGCTATAATGTGGACAGAACTACACTCATTTTGCTAGTAATATCTTATACTTCAGTTTGAACCGTCTAAGGTTATTCAGTCATCGCACACTTTTTAATGTTCATTAAGATTAGAGTGAATTTGTATCTCTGTACTGACCAATGGGTATTGGTCTTTCAAATAGTCTTTATGAAACATGCTTAAGTTCTTTAAAGCGAGGATACTATTTCTATTACTAGTCCATTTTGTGACTTACATAAAGATGACTTAAGAAAACCTTATTCTGTTACAAAGGTTGCTTATTTTTGGTTTAATGCAATTTCTTTGGGGTTGGTGGGAGTGACTTTAAGCCCAGTTCATATCAAGGTACTATATGCTATTTTTAAAACTGTAAAAGTAAAATGAAACAGTTTTACATATATTTTTCAAAAAAATGGAAGTTTCTCTTAACAAAAGTTTTCTATTTACACAATATTAGTAGTAGTAGTAGTAGTAGTCGTAGTAGTATTGGTTATTTTCACAAACTGGTGCAGATTGCATTTTGGGATGAATACATTGATTTAATCTGGTTACACTTTAAAATAATGACTGCAAATTCCAATGAATGCCAGTGCATTGACTGGTATTCCTGTGGTGTTCCACTTTTCATTTATTGTGAGTTTGTAGCCATTTAAAAAATAAATAAATAATCAGGACTAGAAACATTATTTTGATTTAAGGCTTATCTTAGTGTTACCATCTAGCCCTTTGTCTTTTTAAGTTCAGTTAAAGGACAAAGGGTTAGGAATTTGAAAGAATGTAAAGCAGTACTATACAAATATAGTCTTAAGGCCTTTTTGTATTTTTTCCAGGGAGAACTGGTGACTGCATCCAAAGCGATCATTGAAAAGGAGTACCAGCCCCGGGTGATTGTGAGCTCAACGGGACCAAACCCATTTAACAAGTTCACTGACCAGGAGCTGGAGGAGTATCACAAAGAAGTGGAGCGCAAACAGAAGGACTTTGAAGGTGAGTGTCTGCACACTTTGTATTTCAAAATCATTGTTTTACTTTAGGATCCCAACTGGCAGACGTTTTTTATTTTATTTTATTTTTTTATCTTTCTATTTCTGCAGGTTTTACAAAAAAAAATTAACACTTTTTTAAATTATGAATGTTGTTCAGAATAAAAAGTTTTAGTAAAAGCCAGAGGAGACTCATCAGGCTTTTAATACTCTCCACCACTATTTGTAAGGGTACCATGCACACTGTTCGTAACCAATATGAAGGATGCAACAAAATACCTAGGTGTGACTCCTAAGTGAAATAATCTTTGTTCATGAAAAGTTTGTCATGTAGATGTTTAACATTACCTACAGTTTTGTTATTCATAACAAATGTGGTGAATGCAGATCCGCGGTCCATTCGGGTGACTGTTGCACATGCCTGGTTGCCTATTAATTGAAGTGCTGCAATACTGCCTTGCTTATGACATTGAGTAGTTTAATCTCCATTGACTCATTGGCATCTGTGTGCTACACAAATTCATCACTCCAAGTCCGCACTAAAATTCTAAAAAATTCAATTTAGAACAATGCTGCTACTGTGTCTCTACTGGTGTCCTTTAGGCCAGTCTCCAATACTTTGTACCAAAGTGGGAACAAGGTCAAAATGTACTTTATTACATTTATTTGTTTAGTTCTCAAATGTGTAAGGTATGGGTTTATATAACAAGTTAGTCTTAAGGGTGATAGGATATACTTTGGTTTGTTTGTAAATGATAAAGATAAGTCCTGCTGGTTCCCTTCCCCTTTTTTAAGAAAAAAAAAAAAAAGTAATTTTCAGTTGACACATTTTTTTATTCAATGACCATCCTACTATTCACATGTAACATTTGACACCAAAAAGTGGGTGCTTTTTTATATATAGTATGGCCCTTCAAATTATGGGTTGCTTACTTACATTTATCAATTATAATGTAAATTGTTTAACATCCTCAAACATGTAGTGCATCGAACTGTCTTCAATATTTAAATTGTGTTATTATATGTGACATTGTTATACAGAAATACAACTTTCTCAGAAGAGATTATTCTACCATTTAATATCTCCTAGGCTTGAAAGGGGTACTTTTTAATATTAAATATGCGCAGTCACATGTAACATTGTATTCTGAAGGACATTTCAGAAAATAGTATGAAGTAATTCCTAAACTGTACAGTGTTTTTTTTTAATTAATTGAACTGAATATGCGTAATAGTTTAGTTTTTAAAGCGTTAGCAATGTTACACAGTAATCCACAGCTCCACATCTACTATTACTGCGTTATTTATTTATTTATTTTACCCTTTCACAAATGAATCAGTGCATCAGCTTTTTTGGAGAACGGTGTATCGATAGTGAAAAATTATGGATCGCCCCAGCCTTACTACAAACAAACTGGAATGTAAGCAAGGTCTGCATTCTAAAGAAGTTGAGTACACAAACAGTAGCTATGGAAGAATGCAGTAAACATGCAAATATAATCAACAATAGTTTTGAATATTCTTTGAGATTATCCTTTGTATTTCATTATTATCTTGTGAAACTGAAGCTATTCATAAATAAGTTAGTATTCCACAGTTCACTTGCATATTATTACGCTCTTGTTGCATACTATATTGGGTAACTTGACGACATTATTATATTTATTTATTTATTTATTTATTTATTTATTTATTTATTTATTTATGTATGTATTTATTTATTTAGCTGCTTCCTTTATCCAAGGTGATGTTTTAATAGTAAAAAAAAGCAAAATACAAATGTATCTCCCAGCTCTTACCCCTGCAACCCATCTATTTATTAATTATTGATATTTATTTTGCTTCAGTCTCAAATAACTATTTCAGATATTTAAATACATAGATGATAGTATTTGTAAAGTTGGATTAATAGAACACAGGGAATTAAGGTTTAGGCTATTTGAATATGAATGGAAAGAAACAATACAAAATCCGATTTATACTGCATAAATAGTAAGTAGCTGAAACCTGTTTCTGAGCAAAATAAATCTGTACTGTTACTAGGGTGGTCTAACCAGGGGTCTGAGAGTTCTGCTCCTATGGAGAGTTCTGCTCCTATGGAGAGTTCTGCTATGTGCTGCTCATGAACTTTGCAGTTTTCAACTCGTCATATAATTGAATACTAATCAGTGAAGCACAATCTTTCTACATTTAGAAGTATAAATACTCCGGTAAACATAAATAATAATCACAATACTTTTTTTGTTATTGCCCTGTAAAATCCTCAATTTTAGAAAATATCATCTGAATCATTTTGAAACTGGTAAAAATAATATTCGTCAAATACACATTTAAGTATAGTGTAGCAATTGAAGAAGACGTATCATGTGAAATTCATTTTTCTTTTCGCTTGTAGTATCTTGGGGCAGCAGTGTGGAGTAGTGGTTAGGGCTCCGGACTCCTGACCGGAGGGTCGTGGGTTCAATCCCTAGTGGAGGACACTGCTGCGGTACCCTTGAGCAAGGTACTTTACCTAGATTGCTCCAGTAAAAACCCAACTGTATAAATGGGTAATTGTATGTAAAAAATAATGTAACTGTATGTAAAAATAATGTGATATCTTGTAACAACTGTAAGTCGCCCTGGATAAGGGCGTCTGCTAAGAAATAAATAATAATAATAATAATCTTCTATATTGATTTCATAATACCACCTCGCAGAATGGGTGTTTGCTGTGGATCTTTGGCACCTTGTTTTTTATTTGCTACCGTTATTCAAGCTCCACATTTAGTCGTCTTTGTCGACCTTATAGGTAGAAGTAGAAGGTCTAAGCTTTCTGCCGGTGTAGGCGCTAATGAGTAGGACATACAGAAAGGTGAAAACTCATTTCCTTCCTTTACTCCTGAGATTTAAAAATCTAAACCCATCAAGGCAGATTTAAGATTTACACTGTTTGCTGTTGAAAGTGTCTATAATGCATCGTCATTTAAACCAAGAGCCAGTCTTGCTTCGGTTTTTAGATATATGCGTCATTTTACAACGGTGATGTAGGAGGGCAGAGCGAGCTTTACCCAGTGCTGCCTGTATGATACAGGGGCTTTTTAACCTAAAAATATATTGTAAACATGATTGCAGCACAGGGATAATAATATTTTCTTAATAGACCAATACATCACATTTTAAACAAAACTTTAAGAATTGTGTTTTGATATGTAATAAACTGTTTCATGTTGCTGCACTAGACGCGGTGTTCGAGCAGGCAGAATCGGTTACGTTGCATCCAGTACAGGAGGATACAGAGGTTGGAGTTATACCCCAGTGTGCTAGTCAACAGAAGCAGCACCCTTCCAATTGCCAGAATGAGCCAGAAAAATCACTTGATAATGGAAAGAAAGCAGACTTGAACAGCTCCACTGGGCCCACGGACTCCCTGCCTTCCCACAGCCCTGGGCAAGAATCTTCAGAGACTGGGAGCGGGAATGCAGAGCAGCCTGGTTCAGAGGAAACGGATGCAGCTGAATCGCCCCACAAGGAATTTCATTCAGCAGTCATCAAAGCTCTCAGCTCGAACTCTGATCTTTTTAATGTGACCTCAGGTACTACTGAGCAACCTTGGGCTTTGGCAAAGGAGGGCAGTCTCTATCCTACTTTCACATTTTGGAGATTCTTGGTTCACAATTTCCCCCTGTTTTCTGAATGCTGAATGGTCTTCATTGTTTGGTTAACTTTTATATCTGGTTCTTAATCCAGTGCAGGGTCTTGGCTGCATTGCGGTGTTTTTGTGATTTCATTGATTTCTCTGTGATTACTTGGTGAAATTCTCAAGATGATGGTTAATGTTAAAACAATAAAACACCTTGTAATCTGGACATTCCACAAACTGATCTTTGTCTGCTGTGGGCCTATACATTTTTACTAATATTTTTATTGTAAATATATTATTATCCTTTTCATTTCTCCAGTTTTTTTATGTTGGGTGATGGTCCATTTCATAAAACCTTTTTAAGCTTTTCACTCTTTTTCTGTTTGTGTATGATAATGTTACAAAATATCCTCTACGCTTCGGTCATCCTTTATATATCTCAACACTTTCTATCGCTTTATATACTTTCCATGTTTTACTGTCATACATGGAGTATATCTTTTACAATGTCTGTGCCATCAGTAATTTTTAACTTGTATCCTCACCTTAGTCTCCTAACCTTTTTAAATGCAATCTTTTTAATAACTACCAATTGCAGTAAACATGTTCATTTAAAAAGGTTAATGTCATCTTAAATTATAAGAAATACATATCTTCCATTCATATACACACATGATATCCATTTATGTTGGGTCACTTGCATATCAAGTTATATATTGTAGTCTGCATTATTACAGTATTTTCTCTCTTGTGTACTGTTTAGACCCGTCCCAACCAGTGCCTGAAGAAGCTGAAGAAGTGAAGGAGCAGAACCCTGCAGTCCCCACTCCCACACGCACACCACCAAGCACCCCGACTAAAGCAGAGGAAGGTACGGTATTCACAGTCCCCTTACTTCACTGATAGCATGAACAGTTCAGAACTGGACTGGGTTTGACTAATGGTATTTGAAATAATGTGGTTAACAGCTGCCTGTGCCATTTTTAAAGTTTTGTGATGGTAAGTTCTGTGTTGCTGAGCAATAATGGAGAAAAGGGGTGTTTATAACTAGGAGATTGAAAATGTTAAAGCCTGTCACATTTTAATAATGTGTACTGTAGGGAATGTAAATAATTTAGTGCTGATATGATGTGTATTAACCTTTATTTATTATTATAAATGTAATACACTTGTCAGATTGCTGTAATTCATGACAGTTGGGTTAGGTTGGCTCTTTCCTTTTACAAAGTAGCCAGGTAGGATTTCAGAATTTGAAAGACAGATTTTTGTTAATTTTATTACTATCCTCTAAAATATGGGAGTTACTGTGTATCCTAAACTATGTGATCGTGTCCGCACCCCTTGTTCTTCTTTATTGCATTTGGATTACACCTATCGTGTGGGAGACTAAACTGTTTAAATATGAAGGATGTGCTTTATTCATTTAAAATTAGTAACATGAAGTAACTATAAAAATGCTAAATTGAAATTCATTACGCTTAGTTTAGCTTTTAAAACTATTCAGCCAAAATAAGCTTCTGAAAACTGTACGATAGAGAAATATGGGGAATTATTTTATTTACCAGGTCTTTCAAACGGGTGTAATCTAATTCCTGTGTCTTGTTATGTGTTTGGTTTTTTTTAAGATTTATATATTAAGGTTTACCACGTGACTTTGTACTTTTATTTCCATTCACTTTTCCATTTCATTTCTGGGGTCTTGTTTTTTAATTTAACATGATGGCTATGATGAATGCATAGACATTTTCTACTTGTGTTTTTTCCTCTTGTGCCTGCATTACAAACAGGAGATGGATATGCTAAAGAGTACCTGTTACCATAGTAAGTACTGTACATCTCATGTTTGGACATGCCTTCTTTTTAACCTTGTCATGCATGGCTTGATTATCGTGCATATTTGTGTTTTTAATGCATTTGCTGATCTCTCTCTCTTTTGAAAGTATATTACTATTTTGTTTTTCTTTTGGTGACGGGCACTATTTCAGAAGTCATATTCGTGTAAAGTGAGAAGACTGATCCCACCAAGTCCAACACTAATACAACTAGGTGGTTGTTGTAACAGCAATTTCAACTTAATAGATGGAACCAGTGCCATAAAAGTTTGCCCTGTACAAAATGAAAGCTGGATACACATTAGATATTTAAGACGTCCTGACCTGGTTCTACTGCATTTCAATAGCTGTCTGTCTATCCTCAACACCTACTTACAACAGCGTACTTCTGTACCATTATTTATTGTACAAACAACTATATCCTTTTTGTATGAAATAGTGGAGTCATCAAGATTTAAGTACGCTTTTTATTTTTTATAACTGGTGTGGTTGTTATAGAAAGATGTTGAAGTACAGTGGAATAACGTGTATACAGCCATGTTCAGTTTAATTGTAATTAATGGTGCTTTACACTTCAGCACTGTTTCATTTTTGATATCCATTCTGAAGTCATTATGCCTGTTCTGGCATTGGACATACAGACTGCCCCTCCTAATTGGTACAAGCCAAAAGAATTACAACTTAGAGGCACATTCTTGGGGACGAGAGAAATACTCAAAAATTGCTGCTGAAATGAAAGGTGTCCTTCCATGATGGGGACATTATTCAACCTGTGGTACAATATCCACTTTCCAGATTTTAAGTGTCTCCTGGTAAAAATGGTGTTGGTGGGTAAATAAATCTGGAGTGCTCCGAGATAGTCCTAGCAACAAAAAGCTTACAGCTAAACTTTTTTTTTTTCTTCTTTTCATAGCTTATCTTAATAATTTAACAGTGGTGTATGAGTTTGTCATAAATGCTTAAAATCCTTAACTTATTATACTATTCACGTAATCTACGTTATTTTGACCCTTTGTCTTGGAATTTCTGGTATTCTAAGAAAGTAAACGCTTTGTGTTGCAATGTCAGTGTTTACAAATATTCATACGTTTATTTACTTTTTGCTGTTGTACTTTGACTTTTTGCTGTTTTTATTTAAAGCTTGCTAAGCGCTATAATGATATTGTTTCAAAACAATAACGTATACATGGAGGTGCAGGAAAAAGTTGAGATTTAAATAGTCATTTAACACAATATACACAGGGATGCGGGTGAAGCAGAACTGATCTTTATGGGGAAGGTATGGTTCAGAATATCATATGGAGTGGGGAAATGTCTAGCCTGATGGTGACAATGCTGCTTTTTTAAAGAACCCACCAAAATGCTAGCCTGAATAACTCCTCGACTCCACACTTAAGGAGATTTTTTCATCATTGTAATGGTAGTTTTCAAACACACCCATAGTAGTGTCCTTAACCTTGTTCATTACAAATCTTTTCATTCTTTAAAATGGACCTAGGTCACTTACTGACAAACAAACAATTGTTTTTCTCCATGTATCAAACATTTACTGACCCCGTCACAGCTAACCTAACATAAGGGAGACATTAAATAAAAGGTGACTTGCATTGTATTAAATCCAGGTATTACTGGTGATTTTGAGCAGAACACAAAAATGGTTGATGGACCACATGTTTTTTCTGTATATGAAATGGAATACAAACCATGCAACAGGCTGCTAATTTATGTAAATACATTCCTAATCTTATGATGTGTTAGCCATTATTTTATTTATTTATTTATGTATTTATTTTTTTAGCATTTCCACAGTTTGGACATTTTATAACAATCTGAAATCAGTAGCTGCTTTGTTGGCATCAGGAGAGAGCTAAAGTTTGACTTTTTCCCAAATTATTATTGTCGTCTGGCATCTTCTTAAATCAAAGGCAATGCTTGCCCTCATACCAGTAGACTCCAGGGCATAATTGACAAATCACTCCACTGTATATAGCTTTTACTGCTTGGGGGAGAGGAGTACCCCTGTCACAAATTATCCATTGGTTCAAATTGAGTTAGAATTATAACATCAGGTATAAAAGTGCGGAACTATTCAAGATATTTCACGATTTTAAACATATTTGTTAAAACAGGAAAATAAATATTTTTGTTATTGTACAACACATTCCTACATTGTTGCTGTATTTATTTAAGTGATAAATATTTAAATTTATAGTATTTAAGAAATTAGTATTTTAGCGGCGAACTACATATTACACAGCATTGGGTTAATTTCACAGACATCTGTGATAACTGAAAAAAAACAGTGTCACCTATTTGAAGATAAGCAGCAATATCTGCTTCAAAGTATTACTTTTATTTTTATTTCTAGTTGGTTGTTCTGGCTGAGTCGGCACAATATAAGCAGCAGTGATCAGTCTATAGCTAATTAATAAAGTCATATTCAGTAAACGATAAGACTGTGGTAAGTCTGACATAAGTGACAGTGAATGCATGTTTGCTGGTAAGATAGTCACAGACTTAAAAAAATAAATAAATAAAAAAAATATCACAGACTTGCACATTCTGATCTGTTATTGAATTGTGCCCTTTATCTCTGCTTTCTATTAACATTTCCCCTTCCTCCCCCTCCTTTTGTGAATCCTGTAGAATCCCAACAGGAGCACACATACAAGGATGAGAGTGATGCAGCAACTTTGAGACAGACCCTTCCAGACCTAACCCCTGATGAGCCCTCGGAGGCCCTCACCTTCCCTACTTCGGGAAGGGAGGAGATTGACAGCCATCTAGAGGATCTGACCAAAAGCCAGACTGGGCAGCAGCAGCCTCCTCCTGTTGAGGACCACGACTCGCAACCCCCTCCTGTTGAACAAGCAACCACCCAGGCCCCTGAGGACACAGCAGCTGCTGCTGACCCAGGCAGCGACGAATCCCCCAGCAAGTCCCCATCCAAGAAGAAGAAGAAGTTCCGCACTCCTTCCTTCCTGAAGAAAAACAAAAAGAAGACAGACTCCTAAAGACCTACAGATGCAATGCAGTTCTGCCAATGTACACAACTATCAATTTAATGTTTTTGTCTTGGGGGGGGGGGGGGGGGGACACGAAATATTTTAAAAGGAAGGCAGAAAAAGCTTTGTGTATCTAAATTGTTAATTGGTGAAACCAGAAACAGAAACATGTGTTTTTGAAGGCAGATAAGCACCTGTTTTGATTGTGGCATTGTACAGAACTTTGGGGGTTTAGCTAATTTTCTAATAACTGTGACCAATTAGGATGTGGCTATACTGAAGTTTGCTATTTGATGGTCTTGTGTTGAGGCTGGATTCCAAACAAATACTTTGATCCCTAATTTTAGGCTTGGATAGCTATCAGTTTATCAGTTGACTTTTTTTTATCACTTTATAAACTGGGGACAAAGTTTTGAAAGTTTTGAGCATTAGAACAACAAAAAATGAAATTAAACAATTGAAATTAACTATCAAAAAGTTTATACCAGGAATACGAACTTCGATATAGGATTGAAAGAAAAAAAAAATGTTTCCATGGAATTCACTGCTTGTTTATTGAGACTAACCAGTTACTTTTTTGTGTCCTTAATATTATATAATTGCTAATTGCTTCTTTTTAACCTAGCTGAATATTTGACCTTTGTGAGCAATTAGAATGTGGCTATACTGAAGTTTGCTATTTGATGGTCTTGTGTTAAAGCTAGAGTACCATCTGTAGTGTAATTAAAAAAAAAAAAAAAACTGGCCTGTAATAGGTATTTCCCTAGCACTGGTTTTTCACACTGGAATTGAAACTGCAGAACCTTGATGCCATTTTATAAACCACTAAAGACTGTGGTATTTGTCACAGTAACTAACTTTTGCATATAATGAATACCAACCAGTGTAAAACCCTTAACTATATATATATTTTTTTCAAATCTCAATTTGTCAATTAAAAACGTAGCCTTGCATTTTATTGCATTTACATGCTGTTGCCAGGAATGACTGTCACAGCATGATTTTACATTGAGCACAGTAATTGCCCATTCAACTCGGCTGGACTGTGAATGATAAGGAGAATTAAAGATGTGTTCTTTTAACATGACAGAACTGTGTTGTTCCAGGCACAGTTCCAATGTATTGACTTCAAAATCTGTGGTATGCAAAATAAACTGATGAAATTCAGAAACACTATCAGTTTTATAATGTAGTTAATCTATATCTGTGTAGCATGTGGTGCCTTTCTGTTTTATGTACTTCAGAGGCACTTAACATGAAAAATACAAGCCTTGTGATGATGTAAACTTAGTTTGGCTAGAAAGACAATATACCCAGAAATGTCGAAGATACTAACTCTGCTCTTATTCAGAGATGAAGGCTTGAATAATTTTAGTACATGTACTTTTTTTTTATATACAATATACTGTATATCTATATTGGCTGAAGTGCTAGATTATTCAGCGCAGGAATAGTTACACTACCAATATTACAATATAGAACAAGCTATTGGAGATAGAGTGGATTCATATTCCCTTTTACAAAATAAACTAATACAAAGACAAAAACAAACAAACAAAAAAATAACATAACCTGGGATGTTATCACACTGGACCAATTATGCACTTGACCAGTCTACAGGCCAGCCTATTGTTGTAACAAACCACTCTGAAAAACTTAAAACAAATGTTTCTGAAGGACTGCATGGCATAATGGCTTTGAGCTAGTATTTTAACCGTATATGTCCTCTATACATGAAGGCTTTGTACCCTTTTTTTTCATTGTTTTACTATAATGTGTTTTACTGAGTTTTATGTAATAATAGTACTAAATATTAGCTACATTTTGAGTTCGTAAGTGATCTAAGTCTCGTCCTACTACATATGCAACTATTTTTAACTTCTGATTTGTACTTTTTCTTTTTATGACCAAGTTCCACATAGGTTTGTTACACATTTCTGGAATATACATTTGTTTCATCCACAAATAAAATTCTTTTAAAACTAAAAATGAGTTTTATTTTATGAGCAAATTGCTGTTGATTTGGGTAAGTATATTCAGTCTGCCTTTACTGAAGCCATCTCTTCAAGTAAATATCATTGTATCCCATTATCAAAGTGCTGCACGTAAATAATACACAGAACTGAAGTTTTGATGTGTCAAAGTATTAAAACTAGCCTGAGCTTCATTATTGGTGTCTTGTCTCAAAGAACAAGTGTTTGTGCTTATATAGCACTTGCGCGTATGTTGTGTTGTCTTCTGCAATAAAGGGTTTAGAGTAATGTGTTCTGTGACAATTCAAGATTACTTTTAACCTTTTTCAAACACTGCTTGGCATGTGAGATTACTGTACAGATGAACAACTAAACATATTTATAGAGCAACCAAACTTTGTTTAAAGGGAACTTCCTCCACAAAATGACACATACAAATTTAAAGTGATTTATTTGTAAAACAAAGTGTATACAAAAACAAAGGCACTTGCATGATCTCGATATAAGTCCTGTAAGTGTATCTTAAAGTGAACATTATTATTCTTCAACTAACAAACCAACTGATTTGAAGGATGCCATCAAGATGTGTCACTCTGCAAATGCTGTCATTCTGATGTTTACAATCTCGATGGCTGGACATTTCTAGAAGACAAATGATGTCCATATAAAGCACTTAAATGCAATTTCCCTTATGGGCACATTTATGGTAGTGCTAAATCAACCCTCCTTCAGCATGGTTTCGTTTCACTGTAGTGATGCAACTTGAGAATCCAACTGACCTTTTACTCAAGCAACATATACTCTATGAAGATCAGAAGATTTGGTACCACACTTTACTGCTGAGCTCAGTACAGATTTTGGATCCTCATGATCATTTTTAAACCAAAACCTCTACATCACATAAGAGAGAATGGTACTGTAGCTCCCTTTAAGGGCTCCAGTTGATATGCACACATATACAAAATGTCTATAGTAATCCAGCAGTGTTTTATTTTTTTATTTGAGTGTAATTTACTTTATATATAAAAAGTATTAATGTAGAATATAATTTCTTTTAAAAAAAAGTATTGAACAGTAAACAGGTTTCCTGTGTGTTTTATTTGCAGTTATATCTCCAGGGCCCATTGCAGAACAGCAGTGTTTCAGGGCTCTTCCTCATCCTGTCCAGTTTCTCTTAAATCTTCCCTTCATTCTGTTTTTGTCTGTTTGATAAGCCTCAAAAGCACAAGAGGGACAATGAAGAAGGCAGAACTAATAATGAAACATATCTCTGCTCCAGCCCACCAATACACTGCAAATTTAAACAGAAAACATGAAATCAATATTTAGCCTTATAAAGACACACAATTGAATGCAGAAATACCTGCTGCAGTAGTACTGTACTACTCACCATCTAGTATTGTGTTCCCCAGTATCCTTGAAACATTTCTCAACACCATACATTTATACATACCACAATTGTTTAAAACAAGTTTTATTTTCAAGGCTTTTGTTTAGAAAGTGTTATTGAAAGTTCCTCCATGCAATTACTAAAAGTATATATTTTTTTTGCTTTTTGAATAGTCTGGTTTTCTGAGGTTAAGAAGAAACTGCTCAATTTTGAAGCAAAAAAGGACTTTGTTTCAGGATAGGAATTCTAGTTTCTTGCTACTTTTGTAATGTTGCAGATTATTTTATTCCCCTCTGAAAGTTAAGATTCTGCACTCCATTCAAAATACCTTAAGAAGTAAATCACCCATTAGCGCCAAGTCCAGTCCTTATATTTATTGTAATTGTTACAGTAATATAAAATAATTACAGATTTACAATCCAAAAAAGAGGGAGGTAAACCTGTTCTCTAGGCCAAGAAGGGACCCACTTGCAAGTAGAAATCAGGACTTCAGAAATGAATGCTGAGTACATTAACTGAGAGATATCTAAGCATATCTTTATGTTCTCATACCAGTTGATGCTATAATCGGTCCTAAAGCTCTTGCAAGAGCGCCCAGACTGCGAAGAATCCCCATCACAGTCCCCTTCTGACTAGCAGACCCTAGACGAGGAAAAGATTTAGTTGGCTACATGGAAAGAATCAGTGTTCCAACTATGAGCCATTCGGGTATAACTTGTCATTTACAGCACAAGTCCATGCTTTCAATTTGAATGTGGTACACATAGCCGACAAATAAAACCCATAAAAACAACTTTACTGCTCCTTCATCTGTGATCTGTAACATTGCTATCTCAGTTACCAAAAAAAACCCTGTGAATTAGACTTGTGTTTTTTTTTTTAGATGCAAATATTCCACCCAGTCATTCTGCATTTGTACACATGCCTTGCTTTATTGCAAAATCTATAGGCAAAAGTATGTACTGAATATATAGATTTTAAAAAGTCCACAGCTTGGTAATAATACCACGTGTGTCTATTACTGTAATACTTCTGCTTCTATGTTTTCCTATGTTTTTAGCTTGTTAGCTTGGCGTATAAACAGTAAATATGTGCAATACATGTAGGTAACTTACCATATGCAGACACCAGTGTGGACAGGCATGGCACAACAGTAGCAGCAGCTGTAATTAAACCATTTAACAAATTAAAAATTACTGTACTAACCAGCACCCACTCACTGGATGTTTATGGGTATAGCTGCAAACACTGTAAGCCAGCTGAAGTTAATGTTAGAATGTCATAGCTCTAGCTAGATGCTGTTCAGTCCTCAGAATAAACTCGCATAATTGTTTTAATGTTTATCAGCAGTACCATGTAGGCAGCACCTCTTCATTTCTTATATAAATGTATATCAAGAAAAGTCAGTGATTGGCTGGTCTTACACTCTTGCTTACATTGATAGTGCTTTAAGGTGCTTCTGTTAATTTCTTATTGTGGCTGATTTTATTAGACACATTCCCATTAAAGTATTTTACCTTCCAGGGTGTCTTGGCAGCGCTAAATCTGATTAGAGACAAAGCCTCTGAAGCAACTATTATAGGGAACAGAGCTGTACAACCTTTTTGAAAGTGGAGTGTTTGATAATAAAGCATACAGTTATTACCCTGTTTAAAAATACAAGTGTATTCTTGCAGTGTGTTGTGTCCACCACCATTGGCATCAGGAACCCAAAAATATATGACAAAGTGGTTGTAAGTGGCAAATCACGTCTGAGTAGAACTGCAGCTCATGATTTTCAAAATGTGTATATTTAATCAACATGTTGGCTTCAATGTGAGAATACCCTTGCTGTAAAAAACTACGCTAAAGTTAAACACAAAGAGCAAGTAAATGTAACTGAATTAATTCCTGTGCTTTTTTTTTTATACTAGCTATGTCCGAAGACAAGGCACGTCCGCCCTCCACGTTAAAATATAGTTGGTGAACTGGGAGTCATGAGCCAGCTCATCGCCCAAAACAGTGCAATAAATATATATACAAACAAGTTGTTGATGCCCTCTAAGAACTGACCAAATAAAATTGCAAATTAACCCATTGATTGTGTTTTATTTGTTTGCATCATTAATATTTAACACAACAGTAAATCCAACACAATTTAAAAGAAAGAAGAGAATCTCTGACAGCACAAGCCTCCTCAGATCGCTGCTGTCCAATTGAAACTGGCGGTTGAGGTAACCTTCCCCCCGTCTGTCTCACAGGCAGCCGCTGATTCCTGTACACCTCATTCTGTTGGTTGACAAGTTTGTACAGGATACAGCAGGCAGTGGCAATTTTGGGAACAAACTAATGCTGCACTTCAGTCAACTTCAGTATCTGCCACCTCCCTTTTCAAGTGCCCACTACCCGTACTCGCCCAAGCGTGGTGCTGAATGCTTCCTCAGCAGCTGTCAGCAGTCCGGACGGGTAAGGTTTCTAAGCCAGGGTAGTATACGCAGCATCACCTGAACCCCTATATGCTGTATTGCCTGAATGAAAGATATATATATATATATATATTATAAAATGTCTCTGCCGGTTTTCAGCCATGGTGATCCGCAATACCTGTTGGTCAGTTTAATTTGATACCTTTGAGTTCATTTTTAATTAATGAGTCATAAGATAAATTGGTTGAAACAGTATTCACTACTAAACGACATGACACCCCACTAATGAAATTTGAAAAACAATTTGGGCAAGAGCAGTAAAACATATTATTAAACAACCAGGCACTAGGTATTTAGAAATCGCAGCTTAGATTCTCTCGTGTACCAGTTCTCTGTGTGCGGATGGAAACAACATTTTCACGAGCCATCTATGAAAACAGCATTATGCGTAGCTAATTTACATATCAATCCCCACCTTTACTCTTTATTTGCATGACGTCGGATGAAAAGCCGTGTTTTCTCAAGTAAAATAAACAGAGCGAATGGAAAGCCGAAAAGCATTTTGCACGAGACATTTTTCTCGAGTAAATGTCTCGAGCTAAAAAAAAAAAACATGCATGGAAACTCCACCAATGATGCCATACACAATGTGGTGCAACAGCCTTTACGCAAGCTGCAAGTCCACTTTTGTGTCCACTCATGGTTTTTGCCCCATCCGTACAAATATCGACACCACAATTCCACTCTGTTTTTATCTATCATGTACCTGTCAAAATTTCTCGTTGGGGCAGGGATTCGAAATGGAACGGAAACTGGAATGATAAACGAAAAAAATATATATATATATTTTTCATGGCACAGAAACAAAAGACAAAACAAAATTCATTTATTACGTTCTGGAAAGAAAACGACATTCAAGATTTTGTTTATCGGTTAATAACGTTTTTTTTTGTTTTTTGTTCCCTTTCAGCCTGTTCTCTCTGCCTCTCCAATGTTTTCAAACAAACAGTAATTTGAAAAAAGTGCTCTTCCCATGGTCTTACACCTCAGTGATCAATGACAAAGCATTACATCACAGCCAGCTAATGAAATTCAACATTCCATTTAGCTTGCTTTTTCGGAGCAGCCAGTGAATCAAATAGCACTATATCTGCCTTCAGTTCAGGCTTCCACCTTGCAGTTGGATACATGCTGGATCCACATTACGTGATCAGTCTTATATTCGCTCAAAATAAACAGGTACTGTTATCAACTTATTATTAAGTTAAGTACACAGAAAACTAGCTGTAAAAGTATGTGTGACAAGTAAAGAGCTTTGTTAATAATCAGAGGTTTGCTAGTTATATTCCTGGCTATTAAGAGTTAAGACATTTTACGTCGACTTGAGAAAACAGCAATGTTAATTGTATAATGAATTTGTTTCGTTGTATTCTCAATCATTTAACGACTCATGATTTAATTCTTCAGTGTTTCATTTTCATTGTTATATCCAAAAGAAGTATGTAGAAAAGTTGCATGTGTGTACAGGTTAGATTTGATGTATGTCTTACTGTGAAATGTGCATACCGACAATAACAATGTTCCCCTTAGAGCTTAATAATAGAGTATTCATACGTAATTGATTACTTTGGAGAGGATTTTCTTCTGCATAACTTTTGTTTAAAACAGAGTAGCGATGCAATAAGAAATATGTAGGTTATGGTAAATATATAATGCTTTGAAGAGATGTTTGTCACAAAAATGTTTTTTTGGTACTACCTTTCAAATATACGGCAGATGTGTAGAGCCCTGTAATTATTATTATTATTATTATTATTATTATTATTATTATTATTATTATTATTATTATTATTATTATTACTATTATTATTATTATTAAGTTAAAAACACCACAAAGTTGAAAGGTGGAACAGAATGGGAAAAAAGCAAGTGGCATATTTGATGGAGCCATGATCTCGATAAGCTGCAGTTTATTTCAGACAAACATCACATTAAGTTATTAGGTTGAATGTAAGGACGCTAACCCACCAAAATTGTTGGAAAATGTCGCTGTTTTGAATTGTTTAAAAAAAACAACGAGACTTAACTGATCAGCAACTTTCCTTTCACACACTATTGATTCCATTTCGATTGCTGCACAAGACCTTCACCAATCGTATGAGGTTTTCCAATTGTTGCTATTTGGTAGGGGACCGTGTACGATGCTTCAAGTGCTTTGGCAGGTGTAGCGCTGCTTTCTTCGATTAACCTCCTCTGTCCTTTGAGTTGAAAGAGCTGTGATTCGAAAAGATCTCATGACTTTATCTTTGAGGGCAGGATGTTTGGTCTCCAGATGGCGTTACTTTTAGTTTGTTTGGTTTTATGCTATCATTGGCAAGAACATCCACTCAGACAACACATTGCGGTCGCTGATGTTCATCAGGACCAATACATGTAAATCCCAAGTCCAAGTGAAAAGGTTGGCATTTCCTGTTTTTTTTTTTGTCTGGCTTTACCTGCTCCTTCATCTGGATCAATATCCTCAACTTTACGTTTTAGAAAAACACTCCATTCTTATTGTTTGCCGTCTAACATTAACACAGCTGATCATTCGCGAGAACAAATAACATCTGAGTCACGTTCACGTCTCTACCTTCACATGTCAGTTTGGGTGCTAAGAGGCGATGACATGTGTCAGAATATTGTTCAATGAAGCTTTGGTGTGATGCACCTTGTTTTATCAGATATTTATTAGTCAGGTCTTGCACCCCCCTGATAATCTTGTCACACCCCCCTAGGGGGGCGCTACCCCCAGTTTGAAAACCTCTGGGTTAGGGTATACAGTTATACAGTATACAGTTTGCATATTCTGGTATTAGCACCACCTTTCATCAAATAAAAAGAAAACATCTCTAGACATCTAAACATTCAGACTAAGTCTGAAGCTGCAGTTATCCCAACTGAGGGCAAGCAGGTAAAACTTGCCATAACTTTTAATTTATGTTACCACGTTAAAATTATTAAGGGATGTTAAGATTAACCATTTACTGCAGCAAAGTGTACGATGAGCTCCTCAAAATGCCGCCGGCTTACTGCTGTGTCTTCCAATGCTTTTTCATTGTACAAAAAAAAAAAACCCAAAAAATCGGTTTAGATTAGTATTTTGCCGGAATCGTTCGGTTTGGAATTTTATGCAAATGTTGGTTTCGGTTCGGTTTGGGAAAATCATAACCGTTGCACACTTATACCTAAGACTAGGTATTGTCCTTGAAGTCTACTTCAAAAGAGTCACATAGCTCAAGAGCCATCTGTTGGACAGCCCTGATAAACTTACATCTTACATGTGAAACACTATCTGTGAAATTCCCACAGGTGCATCCTGTTCCTGTGTCTGATAGCAAGAAATTGTTATCTATTAGGACTGCACAATATAGTGCTGAAAGATAGCTTGTACTTTTGTCTTCAACACTAAAATGTAACTTTAATTTTGTAATGTGTCTTACATTCATTAAAATCCAGCAACAGAATTAATGGGCAAATCTCATCTTTCCAAATTACGCCCTTCATGGGCTCGTTGGTTAAGGCACATTCAGCCTGTGGAATACACCCAGTATTCCATGAAAATTCTTGAAGCATCCACAATGTATAACCTGACTATTGCCACAAGGGTTGAAAATGTGTCATATTTAGACATACCACCCACTGGAGATCACTTTTTATTTTTAACATTTATTTATAAACAATAAAATTGGAGAGTGTATCTTGCACTCTTTTCTATGCTGTACTTCCTGTTGAAAGAACGCATCCGACATAGGAGTTGCTTTTGGGAGTTTAAGTCCTTGTAGGAAAAATAATTCTGAATGTGTCTTTTTTTATACAATGACTCTTCCTGAGCGCATTTTTTAAATATATACCGTATTCCTTCGAATTTAAGATGTCCTTGAATTTAAGATGCAGCCCAAATTTCCCATCCTAAACCTGAGGGGAAAAAAATCAAATAAAGATGCATTTACAAAGATGCATGTACTCATATAAGAAAATGACGTATGGAGGTAGTTTGCAGCCATCTGCTCATTATACAGAGTGTTACAGTTATGCGCTGCTTCTCATTTTCAGTTGTCTTTACTTGCACATGTTTTGCTCCCTTTTTGTGAACTGTGGTATTGCTTGGCAAGTAGAAAAATAGGGAGGTCGGATTAGATGGATTTGTTTACATCGAGGAGGAGAGTCTGCTCTGCAGGATAACTGTTACGGAACCTTTCAACTGCCAGTCAGTCACGTTGCTGCTTGTGTACTTGGGCAGTCACATCTTTTGTTGGCAATTTTAATACATGCATCACTATACTGTGCTGGAATTTAAGATGTAGGCCATTTTTTTGAAAAAAAAAAATTGGTTAAAAAAGTGGTGTCTTAAAGTTGAAGGAATATGTTATATCTTCAAGAAAAAACAACTCAACATTCTAAAAGTTTACCATTTATTTTCTTTAAAGGAACTCAAACTCCCAGAAGCTAGACACATTGGCTCACATGTGAGTACCAATCAGTGTTTTTCCTATGACTGATGTGTTTTCAATGGCAACTTTATTCCTTCATGCGACTTTAGGAAATTGGCTGGAAGTGCAGCACTGAAGTATCTGCAATGATAAATGTTCTTCTCCAGCTTCAAATAAATGACCATTAAAAAATAAAATTCAGCTTTATCGTAATGTGTGTGTTTTCATATAGGAAAATCTGAGACCTACAAAATTATAGCAATATATATTAGGTACAATTTACTGAAATGATTTTGTTTGCATCATAGACTTCAAAGCACAAAATAGCAGAATTTGTGACACTTACCAAATGAGTAAAGTAACAGCCCAATGTACAGCATAGTCACATTCCACGCCAAACCAACCAGAACGAAAGCTGGGATCAAAAGGATTATCGCCTAAAAGACATAATTTTTGGTTGAGCTATTATATGTTTTCTTGTTTTAAAAATCATGGATAGAAACCTAGGCTAGGTATTTTTCAAAAGTCCTTGTATTCACCCTCTTGACGGTTTTAATCTGACTTCCTGGTTTGATTCTTCGGGCATAACCTCCTTGGATGACAGCCATTGTAATTCCAATGAAGAAAAACATCTTTCCTTGCTGCATGCTGCAACAGGAGACATATAACCAGTTTAAATGTGATTTCCCAGAATTATTTTGGGTTTGTACTATATGAAAGAAACTTAAGTGCTATCCCAGTCCTCCACTCCTTTCGCGCTCGCAAAATATCTCACCAGCACCGTTCTAACTCCATCCAGATCTCTCTGCCCCTGCCCCCATCTACTCCTTCCTCCTGCTCTCTCTCTGTCTCTGGCACCCTCTGGAACTGACGGTCAGCCTGCAACAAAGCTGACTTCATTGCTGCCTACGCCTCTCATCTCTCTCTCGACTTTCTGGCCCTTACAGAAACATGGATCATCCCCAAGAACAATGCTACTCCAGCTGCTCTCCCTCTCTCCATGTCCTCTCTCACTCTCCACGCTCTCCAGGAGGTGGCGGGGAACTGGATTCCTACTTTCTCCATCCTGGAACTTCGATACCCTCTACTCTCTCCTCCATCTCTGTCAGCACTTTTGAGTTTCACACCATTGAGTAGCATTCTTCCTGTCATCTGCTTTTTATTGTTCTCCCCGTTCCCCTTGTTCATTTCCTTGACAAGCCTGACTTCTTTCTCTCTTCTATCACCACTCTATTCCTATAATTTTGTTAGGCAATTTTAACATTCATCTCTCCAACTGCTGGCTTCCTCCCTCTTCTTGATTATTTTTCTCTCTAACTCTTCCCCTTGCCTCCCACACAAAGTTGGCCGCCAGCTGGACCAGATTTCTTCCAGAGACTGCTCTCCTCCTTCCCCTACTATTACCCCCTCTCCTCCTCTGACCATTTCTTCATCTCCATTTCACTCATTCTACCCTCTCTCTTCCCACTTCTCTTTTATCACCGTAATCTCCGCTCCCTTCCCCCAACCACCTTTACTTCCTCTGCTCTTTCCATTCTTCCCCCTATTGACTCATTCTCCCAACTTTTAGCAAACTCAGCCATCATAACAATTTCTTCTTCTCTCACCACAACTTTTGACTCCTTCTGACCTATCGTCTTCCACATTGCTCGCAACCGCCCCCCACCCCCACCTCCAGCCCTGGCTATCTACATTCCACTCATCCCGTAATGACCTCTGCACTGCTGAACGGAGATGGAAGAGGTCAAAGGAACCATCTGATTTAGACCACAACTGCTCCCCTCCTCTCCTTCTTGTCGACAGCCGTTACCTCTGCCAAACATTCCAACTATCAATCTATCATCCCGCTGACTTTTCTCCACCTTTTCCTCCCTCCTCAAACCCTCCCCCACTCCCCAATCCTCATCCTTTACACCCAATGACTTTGCCTCCTTCTTCTGCTCCAATGTAGAGGACATTCAGAAGCTATTCTCCAGATGATTTTCTCCTTCCCCCTCCCCACCTGAACACATCTCACCTTCCTGCCTCCCCTCCTCTCCTCATTCTCAACGATCACACCTCTACCTGACTCGGACCTTTCCTCCTTACTCCTGGACTCCAGGCCAACTACTTGCACCCTGGACCCCTTCCTACTTGCTTCTTCCAATCCATTGAGCCCGCTCTTCTTTCTTTGCTTTCTGGCTCCTTTTCCTCAGGCTTCAAAACTGCTCGTGTCACTCCCATTTTTAAGAAACCTTCTTTTGACCCTTCCTCTGCCCAGAACTATCGCCCTATCTCTCTCCTCCCAGTCCCCTCTAAAACTCTACCAGCTGCCATCCTGCCTCACTGAGCACTATGATTGGCCCTCTTCAATTTGGGTTCCGTCCTACGCATTCTATGGAAACCATCCTCCTCTCAGTAACTGACTCTGTGCTTGGGTTGCCTTCCTCTCCTCCATTCTATTTCTCCTTGACCTCTCCTCTGCCTTTGACATCTCCTCTCTCTCTCTCTGACCTGGTGATATCAGGCACTGCTCTTGCCTGATTTTCCCATCTCTCTAACTGTTCTTTCCAGGTTTCCTGGCATGGCTCTCTCTTCTCTTTGCCCCCTCTCTACAGGTGTACCTCAGGGATCTGCCCTATAGACCCCTCCTCTTCTCACTCAATGCTTCTCCTACTACCTTTACTCTGATGATGCCCAGATCTTCCTCTCCTTTCTCTCCTTTGACTCCCACATCTCCTCCCGCATCTCAGAATGTTTCTCAGCTATCTCAACTTGGACACATTCACACCACCTCAAACTCAACCTCTCTAAATCTGACCTCCTCTACTTTCCTGCTGCTTTCTCTCCCTCCTCCATCTCAGTATCCCTTGACTATCACTCTCTCTCCATCTCCTTCTGCTAAAAACCCCTCCCTCTCCTTCTTGCAACACATCTCTTCCATGACATGCACTTGCAGCTTCTTTCTTAGCAACATCTACCGAATCTGTCCTTTTCTCACTACTTATTCCACCCAACTCCTGGCCCAAGCTCTTGTACTCTCTAGACTACTGTAACTCTGTCCTTGCGTCTCCCTGCTTTGGCTATCCTCCCCCTTCAGCTCATTCAAAATTCTGCTGCTCGTCTTGTTTTTTCCCAACCTCGCTACTCTCATGCTACCCCTCTGCTTCGCACCCTCCACTGCGTATCTATCTCTGCTCGCATTCAATTCAAGACCCTTGTTCTTGCCTACCGCTCTCTTCACCACACTGCCCCCTCCCACCTCCAATCCCCCTCTCTATCCTCTCTGCTCATCCTCTACTGGCTGACTAGTCATTCCTTCCCTCCACTCTCCATCCTCCCGTGCCCGCTCTTTCTCTTCCCTAGCCCCTCTCTGGTGGATCAGCTACCGAAGAACCTCAGGACTGCTCCGTCTCTCACTGCCTTCTGCCACCTCCTCAATGACTGAATTGCCTATAATTTCTGAAAAAATGGTAGGCAGTAATAATTGAGGAAACAGTCACCTTGCAAACTTGCCATACCAAATCGGTGCTATAAGGGCCCTGATATATTTCCTAATTAATCGCATGTTCAATCCCTCTTTCTAGTTTCAACCTAAACTGAATCCTGTAAAGAGTACCTGGTAAAGTGGAAGCGCTGATGAGTGAGGAAGCTCAGTGTGTACTCCAGTCCAGAGAAGAGAAACAGGTAGAAAAAGTAGACCAAGCCCAGTACTTTAAGGCTCTGCAGACCTAAGCAACACAGGAGAAAGAATGTATATATGTCAGATGTGCTCACAGTGTTGGATACCAATTCAGGGATGAAAATAAAACTCTTTATTGTGAAGCAGTTTCACCCATTCCAGGTTTTAATACATGCTTGATTAGCCACAGTGTACAAGTCACACACTTATCTTATTAAACTTGTAGTAAAACCAGTAATGGATCAAACTACTATATGAAAATATAAGTATAATAATAAATTAAACAATGATGTCTAATTATTCTTAACTAAGGAACAAACTGGTACTTACTTTCTTTTGAAGGAGAATCCTTTCTTCTAGTAATAGCAGAGAACTGAAATAGTGCCACTGGGCTGAGCAAGTCAACCGATTCCTGTAACCCAGAATTCACTGATGAAACCTGAGAAACAACAGAGATTTCAGCTTATGTTAGATTACATGAGTAATTCTATAAAGTAATTAGACTTCTTGTATGGGCTGAATATGTTTCTTGGAAGCTGTTTCACTGCTTTCAGTAAAAGAAATGGATCAATTGTTTGGAAGCAGGCCTTTGGTCTAAATAGATATCGTTTGGCGGAAGATCCTAACTGTGTGACCTTGGACGAGTCTACTTTTAGCTCAGTCTTGGAAATGCATAGGCTGAACTCAAAATAACTGAAACGTTCAAGGGAAAGGTGGAATTTATTCAAACTATTTAAATCATGTTCTGCTTACTGTGCATAATGTAATTTAACAAGCTTTTTTTTTTTTTTTTTTTTTTTTTTTTTGCGAGTCCAAAGTGCCATACATATTCCAGCATGCCCAGCCATTGGATAGGTGTATTAATGTACCCTTGTTTTCCCCATGCTGACATATAACAATACAAATCAATGGGATCTCAACTATAATATGCTACTATTTACAAAAATAAGGATTGTTGACCCATATAGCACAATGCATGCAGCATAGTAAAGCTATTGAGAGTCTATTTAGTTATCACAATAATAAAAGCCCTCATTTCTTTTACAGCCCCCCACCAACTTTAACTATGATGGGCATAGTACAGTATGGATTGCAGACTGAGCTTGGTTTTAGCGCGCGAGTCATAATTAGGCTAGCTGCTATTCGATTTTTATTTTTTGGCCAAATCGACGATTAGTATAGGTGTTTATTTAAAAAGAATTTACCGGGTTTTTTTATCTTTATTTTTCCATCCAGACTCTTTATGCCATTGAGAAACATCTTACTTAGAGAAACCCCTTTATCATATTCAACATGCAACAAAACCATGGTTACCAACACTCTAATTGAATTAACGTTTGCTCACAGCAGAGTTATACCTTGTATAGATATAAATCTTACACAGATTTAAAAATGGTCTCAAACTGTAGAAAACACAGCATATAAAAGTGTATTACACAGACTTTTACAGGATAAATTTATGAGTAAAAATAATATGCACAGAACAAAACACTAGATAGTTGAACAGAACTAACTTGCACTTATTATTTGGAGTCTGAGCTCCCCCTCTCCTGCTTCAGGCACAGCACAGCTGGACTCAGAGTCACTGGAAGGTAATGCAGACAGGCTTGCTTTGTCCTGCCGCAGAGACTTCAGCCATCGGTCAGGATATTGTGCACAATATTCATGAAGTGTTTTTCCTCTTACTCCCCATTTTCAAATCAAACAAGTAACTGTAACTGTCACCGTATACCTATGGCAAAACTGACGTTTATCCTATTTACATTTATTTCAACAAATTTGATGTTTAACGAGTTCACCCAATTAATATCGAAAAGTAGCAAGCCTAGTCATAATGGTCTAGAAAAAAGAGGCTTCCACTAACAGCACTAGAACATATGACAGTTTGTGTTACATCATTAAAGATCATTACATGTTATCTGTCTCTAATAACTCACTCTGTTTTCTTTGTGAAGCGTCTCTGGAAGCATTAGGAAGATGAATAATAAGTCAGCAGTAGAAAACATTAGGCCCAACAGTGCTGGGCTGAGGTAAAATATCTCCCCCTTGGCTGTGTTCATAGCAAAGTATGCACCAATCATTGGGCCAACAGTAAAACCAAGTGAGAAGGCAACACCAATCATGGCCTTAAAAAAAAAAAAAAAAAAAACACCATGTTAGGTTTGAGTATAATTCAAGGGCAGAACATAACAAAATGTGATCCCTAATGCTCCTATATAGTAAGTTACAAAAAAACTGAACTTTCACTATCAATTTAGTTCTTTGAAAGTGAAGCAAAGTACAGTATACCGCAGTTATCATGCAGTGCAGCTTGAAGTGTAAAACCAATACTTTCTTTATCCTGCAGGGTGCACCAGGCGTAAGTTACACAGGGGACATGTCCCCCTCACTTTTTCAACGATGGGGAAATGTCCCCCTCACAGTGCAGCAGTACTAAAACTTGTATTTCTCAATAATTTATTTGAATAATCACTAGTCTGCATAGAGTCTCCACTAGGACCCAGTGGAAACACCAATCAACTGCGGCAGCGTTGGTGCACACTGCATTATGGGCAATCTCAAGCAGAGAGGAGAAAGCCAACCCCACACCGACTGTTAAAGAACTGTTTCTATTAGTTTTATTTTCTTCTTTTCAATTTCGCAACTGTGATACCTTTTCCGATGTCTATGGTGTCAATACTATAAAATATTTTCTATTTGAACAATGGGATATTATTGTTATAAAGTGGCTATGAAATACCCCCGCCTGTCCTCTGAAGAAGGAGTTCATGACCGCAAAGGCAATCTGAATGAAATGAACGTTTATTTTTAATTGTATTGCTTCAGTATATTATGTAATAGGGTCATTCAAGGTGCGATACCAGGGTAAATGTGATAAGTATTTAACATACTATACTATACTATAGAGTATATTTGAAGAACACAAGCCAACAGATATTTTCATTCAACATTTTTTCATTTGGGAATTGGTTACATAAAAGTAATTACACTTATCTTGAATTACCCGATCCTAATAACTGGATGACTCAAAAAGTGCACAAATTAATAATTTGACAATACTAGTAACAAAATCATTTTGTAGGTGGGGTGCGTCCCTATAAAACCAATTAAAGTCCATATTTTCCGGAACTAGTTTCCGTCTGTTCAAAAGGAGGTGTCTTATGGGTTTTATTCAGTAATCTGGCTTGGTCCCCTGCTAAATTCAATTCCCTACATTTCGCTTTCTTGTTGCCATGTTTTGGGGCAGTCACTAGCAAAATCACATGTGGGATTGATAGGTTGCTGGAGGCTGGGCTCTGGATGCCGATCAAGGAATGGAAAGTCTTTACAATATGTTTCTATGGTAATGTATCACTGTACAACCCTAAGAACTGCAATAGTGTTGTTATTCCACACAGACCTACTTGTTCACGTATAGTACAGTTTTCAGTCTTACCATTCCTTTATTTCGCATTTTGGGGCATGGCAGGTCAGCAATGATAGCTGTGCAAAGACTGACGTTCCCTTTGCAGATTCCTCCAACCACTCTCGAGAGAAGGAAGACACTGAAGTTCCAGGAAACAGCCCAGAGTGCATAAGAAGCCATCAACCCCACCTGCAATCACAAACACAGAACCGATGTACAGTACTATAGCCAGGGTTCCCTGCCAGGACAGAAATACCCAGTTTACATGGTCACATTAATCGATCTGCCTTTATATTACCCAGAGAATAATCAATGGTGAATGCAGTAAGAATGTACAGCCTGGAGTGTG
Source organism: Acipenser ruthenus (assembly GCF_902713425.1). NCBI lineage: Eukaryota > Metazoa > Chordata > Actinopteri > Acipenseriformes > Acipenseridae > Acipenser > Acipenser ruthenus. The sequence goes on along the minus strand of NC_081189.1, from coordinate 55,256,740 downwards.
TTGTATGCTTATAAAATGGTTTAATGTCAAAAAATCCAATTGTTGTAAACAAATAAAAAAAATACAAGAAACAGAAGTGACCATACCTAACTATATGTCTGTACTGAAATATTAACACATCAGTGGAATAGCCTATCAGATACCGTAGCTGGAAGTAATTTTATACCAAATAGGTTACAAATGTCATGTTTTTATTTATTAAAAGTAAAAATGAACACTTAGATGTTTCCTTCATAACATTTAAACATTTCCATTCTTCCTATGTTTCAAATGTAATATATATACGACCAGTATAAGTGATGTAATAATTGATTTATTATTATTATTTATTCAAATAGCTTGGTACAGTAGGGGTCTATTTTAATCATCTAAGCAATGATACATCTAAAACGGTGCAACTCTTCAACTCCCGCTGACCTTTTTTTCACAGTATCCCCCCCGAGGGAAAACACAAGCAAGAATAATACAGAGTTGAAGGCTGGCAGCATTTAGATCTTCAACTGTGTAGACCATTAAGACCATGATACACAAGGCAATTATTTTGCTTGCGACGCCATCTTCATGCTGCAAGCAATCAATTTGACGTGTGTAAACCTGCTGTATCACTTGTCTCATGATATATTTTTACTGTCGGTGCATTTTGAGCATGCAAAAAAAAGCACAAACGAGACACTTGCCTTGTGTAGTTTACCAAGCAACCTATCACCAGGTTTGTAACCAAAAATAATTGCTGGTGAAATCACATGACAGACAGACAGTGAAACAATATCTATAAACTTACTGTTGAAATCATCATTAATGGTCTTCTTCCAAAATAGTCAGAAGCAGCGCCAGTGAGAGGGGAGGAGAGGAACTGCAGCAGAGAGAACAAGGAGCCAATCAGACCTTGTGTATGTTAAGAAACAAAAAACATACATCAGTAACAGCACAAACTAAACTGACAAACCTGTTGTGTACAAACTGAACTAAAAGGCACGTTTTTACTTGAGCAGTTAGCTAATCCACCTAGTTATTTAGTCTGTCAATTTATATCCATTGTTCCAGTTGCCAGCAGACCATGTGATCTACAGCACAGAAAGCACAGTACCAGGAAACAACAATATAATAAGTAGCATTGTACTGTACTTGAAAAAGCTCTAGATTCCAAATTAACAATTATCTTCATCACAGTTAATAAAGGACCATAGAAATGGTTGTTCATACTAAAAGAAGTAAGAAAATAGAATTTAAAACATTTATGATGCATGGAATTTTTTAATGCCACAAAAGCTGAGCACTTACAGGATTGAATTACATGACTCAGCTGTTTTGCAATTTACTGTACTGTATAGTTAAATAATCCTCACACCCCTAGTCCCCTACCTATCTCACCTTACCTCCAAAGAGAACACTGTTGTATTTTCTTTCAACAGGAACCCCTATCGTTTCACCAAACCAGTCCACGATGCTCTGTAGAGACTGATATACACCATCCTGCCAAAAGCAATTAATCCTGTTTAGTTATGTATCCTACTTTAGCTAAAAAAATCATGTGTTAGTACTGCATAACCTTTACCCGATAAGCAAATTACTATACACCACACTAGGGTAATGGATGTCCTGAAAGATAAAATGTTTGGATTGCTAACATACAGATTTTTTTTTTTTGTGTACTGGATTTTTTGTTATATTGCCACTTTTACTATAGTGCCTGTCCTGTACTTGTAGGTAGACAAAAGGACTCATGGTGTGTTTACCCTGGCTGTTTTTAGGATGGCTTTGGGCTGTCTCGGGTCTTTTTTCTGCAGTGTAAACGCACACGGCCTACTCTTAGCTGTCCTAAAAACGTCCAACTAAAGACGTGGCTCAGCGCCAGCTTAGGCCCTTCTGAAAGGCAGTGTAAACTCACCCGACGTGAGGGCCGCTCGGCTCCTCTCCCACGGAATCTAAACAGGAAGAAGCTGCAGTGCAGTTGCAGCGTCACAAAAAGAGAAGAACGACTTGATACACAAGCATCCTGAATATTTGAATTTATTAACTGTTTTATATTGGGGAGTATTTGTAAATATCTAAGTTTTATTATTAAGTTGTCATCAAAAGTGTACATACCCCAAATATCCATACATTGGGCTATGTAAACTTTTGCTTTGTTAAACAGGTGCAGATGCCGGTGGACGTCAAAGAAACAAAAGTGTAATATTTGAGTCTATCGGTGAGAATTATTTTAAAAAATGCTATCAAAAATAATTTTATACAAAAACTATTGTGGATTGTGTTTTTCCCAGTTATTTTATTGTAAACCAGTTAGTTATTGGTTTAGTTTCAAACACGCTTTCACACACCGTCTTTCTGTTGTTTGTTTTTATTGTTATTTAAATAATTATTTTGATTGTACCAATGATTAGCTTAAAAAAATTGAATAGTTTTTTTTTTTTCAAATGTTTTTTTTTTTTTTTTTCTGACAACCACGGCGTGACCTGGGGAGAGCAAGAAAGCAGAGCTGTCATAGAGTTGTGGGGCAAAACTCAAATCCAGAGTGCACACTAAGTGTAAACACAAAATAAGTACATATACCGAGAAACAGCGGCAGGTCTGGCGAAAGAACTGTGCTACCCCCTTTCCGCACATTTTAATTATAGTTTGTCTGTTACACAATTGCATTTACATGCTATGTTCTAAGTTTTAAATAAAGATTGTTTTAATAAAGGTGAGATAATATTGGTGAAGAAATGGAATAGAGTTCTTTTGAAAAAAATTATTATTACAGTAATAAACAGCAAATTTACTTATCTTACTCAAGGTGAAATCCTTCACATAACAAATGGGTCAGGAACCGCTATGTTGTGTCAAACACTGTCTCAACGAATAACCATTTTTCTTGTAGACTGCAAGATAAGTGTATATATTTTTTAAGATGAGTCCCCGCAATATGAACACGACACTGTGTTGTTTGTTTGTAATACTACTTTGCCTCTTCCGCCTTTGTGGTTTGGGGAGGGGAAAACTCGTCATCCCTTCAGTGGTTGTTATGACGTCACCGAGCACGTATTGTAATTTAGATGGTATGCATGCGCATTCGGACCTAAGCCGGCTCAGGGCACAACCGCAGTCTAAACGCTATGTGAAAAATGATAAGAATCACCGTGATCAGTTGGACCTGAGTCGGCTTAGGTTCGAGGTGGTAGTGTAAACGCAGCATCACAGTAGTTTAATTAAATTCAGGTACCCTGTACATGACATATGAGCATACATGTGCCTCTACCTATCTCTCATGGGTAATAATAAATATAACTGAATTATGTCCCTTATTTACATTATACTACACTATCTAAAACAGCAGCTCTGGATGTCAAACTAACACCAAAAATCCAGAACCTTCTGTTGGTCACATGGGCAAACCAAAGACTCTTTCCAAATCATTCCATCTATAGCAAGTAAATTATGTTTCTCACATAGAGGTCATTCAATAGCTCTCAAGTGACTATGTTCTCATTGTGTTTTCAAGTTAGCCTTTTCATATTATATCTTAGTGGTGGCTCGTCATAAGATGCTACAGAGGCTAAGCCTACGTGTAGTTTTGTAAAAGTAAAAAAAGCTTACCTTATGTCATGCTTTCCAAGGTCTACTGTATTGCTATTGGCTAACGTAGCCTCAAACTGTGTGGGATTCTGTGTGTCTTCAACCTGCAATCACCCTTTGTCTGTCAAGTTTTAATATATTTGTATTGGCTACATGATGCAAGTTTGCAGCTAGCTTCATAATTAGATTTAATCTTGACGTATCTGTTGACAGGCAGGTAATGGGTCACGTGTGGCTACTCGCTTAAATTTCGATTTCTATACAGTACGTTGTAGATTTTTTAAAATTCATACGCCATTTTCCTCGCTTTCAATTGAGGTAAAAATAAGAATAAAAAATAACAATAAAGGTCATCCAACGCCTAAATTGGACCTTCTTCAACAGGGAGGACCAAAACAAAATTGCCTTTTTAATTGCTTGTGGTACGAAACAACGAAATGGTTGAGTGTGAGTATTCGCTGTTTGGTTTTTGAAACCATCTTTATCTTTCCAGTGGATTTCTGTGGGCTACAGTGATTTAAAAAAATCTTCCACGGGCTGTAAAAATATTTTTTCTACAAATGATATCACTCAGGATTCATCAATTAAGTAAGTCCACAATGTTTTTGTTATATTCAGTTGCTTGCCTTATGTGCTGCATATACGACATTACTGTATTACATGTCTTATTAAATTACGAAGTACCTTTTGAAACGTGCCATGTTTTATTGCATATAATAAAATTATATATATATACAGTGGTTTGCAGAAGTATTCACCCCCCTGCAAAGTTTTCACATTTTGTTGGCACCTGAGCGTACATATGTACATAAATTAGCCTTTACATGTAGAATCTACACAAACTACTCCACATTGGTAAAGTTAAAAAATGCATATACTGTAGAATATAAATAAGTAAGATTTACAGAGAAAAACAGATTAATCTCAGTTGCATAAGTATTCAACCCCTTTGCTGCAGCCCTAAATCAGCTCAGGTGCAAATGATTTGTTTGAAAGGTCACAAAATTAGTGAAATGGTTTCAGCCTGTGTGTACTCAAAGTGGTTTAACTTGTAGATAACTTCCCTCAGGTATATAAAGACTTTCAAGCTGCAACTCACATAGTGATCCAACAAAGCAACCATGAAGACCAAGGAGCTTTCGAAACAAGTCAGGGATAAAGTGGTAGAAAGGCACAGAGCAAGAGAAGGGTACAAGAAAATGTCAAGGGCGCTGTAACAGGGGAGATCTGTGCTGACTGTCTGGCGTATGCATGGTTCTGCAGGAAGAGGGCAGCAGCCTCGTAAGATCCGCTTGTCAGTCATGGCAATGACACGGAGAGGTGGGGAAGAGGGTGTGTTGGCTTTCCCTCTCTCAGAGTGGCTGATAGGCGGGTCTTGGGGGATTGCTGGACCTATCAAATAACGCTCTGTTGTTCCCCCAGCTCTGCCCCTCTAGACCGACAACGAGCTAGTGGAAGCGCTGCTCTAAGAGACCATGAACGGACGGAGAAAGAAATCAAAAGAAAAACAAAAGAGAAGAAAATAAAAATACAGAGAGCGGGGAACCCTTGGGCAGACCCCCAACAGTGTATGAGAATATGTAGAGGGAACGGTAGAGTGTAGGACGAAGACCCAGGCCGTACGGCTAACGACGGTCGGGGAAACGCTGCAGAGTGCAGCAACTTTATTTTGCAGTTTTGTTTAAAAGTGTTCTATTTTCTCTTTTCCTGTGTACCTTCTGTTTTTGATTATTATTTGTTTAGGTATCTGCGAGTGTCTATTTGGTCATTCTTCGTTACCATTGCTGGTATCTGGGAACGGCGGACCTACAGTATAGTGCCACCTGCCGGTGCATAATAAATACTGCACCCAAGTGGTGTTTAGCACTACAAATTTCTGTCTCCTGTGTCAATGAATTCCTCACCTTTCCACAAGCGCTGATTATCCCTTTCAGCACAGTGAAGTCCATCATTAAGAAGTGGAAGATGCATCATACCACCCGACACTACCCAGATCAGGTCACCCTCCCAAACTGAGCAGCTGGGCAAGCAGGAAACTGGTTTGGGATGTCACTCTGAAGCCAACAATGACCTTGAGAGATCTGCAGAGTTCTAGGTCTGAGATGGGAGTCAGTGTTCACACATCAATAATAAGCCAGTCCCTACACAAAGCTGGCCTGTATGGACGGGTGGCAAGAAAGAAGCCATGACTCAAAAAGCCTCATCTTAAAGCACGTATGGAGTTTGCGAAAAAGCATGTAGATGATACTGCAGACATGTGGAAAAAGGTTTTGTGGTCAGACGAGACAAAAATTTAACTTTTAGGTCTAAATTCCAAACGTTGCGTCTGACGCAAGCCGAACACTGCACATCACCCAGTCAACACCATCCCAACTGTCAAGCATGGTGGTGGCAGCATCATGTTATGGGGATGCTTCTCTTCAGCAGGCACTGGGAAGCTTGTCAGGATAGAGGGGAGAATGGATGGTGCAAAATACAGGTGAATCCTTGAGGAAAACCTGTTTGAGTCAGCCAAAATTGGAGAGGAAATTCACATTTCAGCAGGACAATGACCCGAAGCACAGAGCCAAAGCCACACTGGAGTGGTTGAACAAGAAGAAAATTCATGTTCTTGAGTGGCCCAGTCAAAGTCCTGACTTGAATCCAATCGAAAATTTATGGCGAGACTTGAAGATTGTAGTCCATCGATGATCCCCAACAAACTTATAAGAACTGGAGCAATTTTCCCATGAAGAATGGGCAAAAATGTCACCATCCTACTGTGCAAAGCTAGTAAGACCTATCCAAAAAGACTCATAGCAGTAATTGCTGCAAAAGGTGCTTCTACCAAGTACTGACTTAAGGGGCTGAATACTTATCCATTCAGTAAATTTCATTTTGTCAATTCTTTTGCAAGGTTTGCTGACATTTAACCTCATCCTCATATAACAGTATTCAGTTTAACCACTACAGCTTTGAATAAAACAACCACTGTATATATATATATATATATATATATATATATATATATATATATATATATATATATATATATATATATATATATATAGCCTCCCCACTTATTAAAGTCAGGAGTCGCTACTGTTATATATAAAAGTTATTGCCATGTTATCAGTATATTTACTATATAAAAACAATATATATTGAATTATGGGGTTTAATCGATTAATGATTAATCGAATAATCATATCTGTGGGCTTTGAGTGATTACAGAACAATTGATCAATTAATCTTGTCTACTTGAGTGCCTGTGGCAATGTGCCCCGCCCCTGTGTGTATTTTTGTGTTTTATGTTGTATGTAGTGTGTTAATGTTGGTGTATTGTAGTTGGTACATGGGATATAATGTGGGTAATGAGCACGAGTGTTTAAAATGTATAATTGTATTTAGGCACGGGGATTGCACTTCACTTCACGTGCATTTAAAGTATGTAATAATATGTGAGCACGGGGTTGCACAGAATTAGTTCACGTGCTGGGATTCAAGTGAATAATTAATTAGTAATTGAATCCCGGCACAACAGTTATATATAGATGCACAAAGCACTCCGTCGGGGTTGGGTGTTCGGTGAGGAGAGAACGGGAGAGAGAAGGAGAGTAAAGGAAACTAAAAGAAACTAAAAGAATAATTGTTATTTGTTTTGCCTCACCGTTTTTGTTTGTCTGTTACTCCACTGTTCGTTTAAGTGTTAATCTGTTTTGTTTGTCTATTTATTTTAGCCGCAAGTCCAGTGTGCTGTTTTTGTTTAAAACCTTTTTATTTTGTTCATTATTAAACCACGCAGCAGCGCAATTCACATTTCACTTTGCAGTACTGTGTGTTTCTTCCAGGTCTGACATCACCACTACAGCCTGCTTGTCACAGTGCCTTATCAAAAAACAGTGCGTGAAAAAGAAATCTTGAAAAATGGCGGAGGGTACTTACTGGAAGGTATACCCAATATTTCACAATATCTCAGAATGAGGAAAAAAAGTCAAGTTTATCATTTCTGTTGTAAGTTGATTTTTCTTTTTATTCAACATATTTCTTTGAACAGGTATCAGAAAATTTGTATTGAAAAACGTATTTGTCTGAAACACTGGCTGGCTTAGTGATTCACCTACAGTGACCTACAGACCTACAGACAATCTGACCCCCCCCCCCCCCCCCCCCCCCATTTTTTTGCTTATAAAAGCACTACACACCTTTAAACCATCCTCCACACCACCGATTAAAAAGAAACCCCTCAATTTTTAGTTATCCTCCTCTCCTCACCACTAAAACTCTTGTACGTCAAATTACATGTACATAATTATTTTAAAGTATATTAAACATTAGCTGGCATTATGAAACATTTGCATTAAATAGCATTATATTAATATTTTGTATTACTGCACTTGTATTTGCCTTTCAGTACAATTTCATATCACTAGCAAATTAATCGATCGCAGTCTGGATGATTAACTGACCAATAGAAAATGTCAGATTAAAACCTATTTTTATTTTTTATGATTCTATTTTCCATATAGAGAATAAGTAATGAATTTCCACATTTAAGCACTTTTTCAGTTTGATGTACACTCCCTTTGGTGTACAATGCAGGAATATGTCAAATAAATAAATCTGAATTATATCAGGTACATATTTGATTATATTTCATACATATATTGTAGTTACAATTCTGACCCTGCTATATATTAAAAGGTTCTTCTGAACATATTCTGGAATATAAACTTATTTTACACATATCTATATTTAAAATATATAAAAAGTGGCCAAAAATATTTAACATTTATATATGTTTCAGGTGTATTGTAATACATAACTGATATATGGGTACTGCTTAAGGCTTCATTTTAACCATTTTGAATTTCTAGAATTAAAAAAAAGTCTACGAGCAGGAAATGTACTGCTGAGAAGTTGGAAGAAAACAAAAACAACAAAATACAGTACTTACATCTGTCTTCCCATAGTCATCCAGAATTGAAGGAAGCAGCGGCAGAATAAGAGTGAATCCCAGCAGATCTATCAGGAGAGCCAGGAATACAACTAGTATGACTCGAGACGTGCCGCTGTCAGCCTTGGGACTGCTTTCTCCTGGGCTCTCCATCGCACTGTTCCCCACTGATTCACTCTCCGACATATTTCAATGAAGAAGCTCCTACAACCACATAAAGCAAACATGCTGAGTCACCCCATATCTTGTCTTGTACATATCTTTGAACTTGAAAACCAGACTTGCCTTTTTTGGTTTGCTTTTTCACATCATCCAGGCCGAGAGTTTAATAATAGAAAATGGAGTGTATACTGTATGTCTGTATTATTCAAGAAAACTGTCTCACCTTATGCAGATGCAGAATTCCTTAATACTTAATGAATCTGACCCAATTTCAGTGTATATGGTGACAGTGTACAAAACATTATTAAAATGAAATTTGTTGTGGTTTTGCATGTGGGTAGAGTTTTGGGGCTCTAGAGACTTGTAGATTTGGGGGTTAAAAGGTATTTAATACCAACATTACAGGTACAGCAGTACAGCCAGTGGCACTCTTACACCACAGCAGGAAGTGACTACTCACCCACACCACACAAGAACAATAATCTGTTTGGTTTGCTATGAACACAGGAATATCAGTGTTTGACAGAAAACATCAAATTTATAAGACAGGGTAGATATTATTTTGATTCCATTGATTAAACCGTACAAGCACAACACTGATTAGCAATACACATTTCCTAACAAGTGCATTTAAAGTGCTGCCACCTACACTGACCTCAGATTCCATTCCAAGTTTTCATACTACTGCACTCCTCAAATCTGCATGGCAGTTGCAACAGTAAGTGCCCCTTAATAAATACTACAGCTGGGATGCAGAACTAAGAATCACTTAAAATGCAGCACTGGAAAACAGCCAACCTGAAACACTGAAAAATGTTTTTATAATAGCTTGGATGACCATTGAAGGTATGCTGGAATGACCAGTAATATCATTTACTTGTATTCAAGTTGCGCAATTCAAATAATGTTGCAATACAGGGAAGAAAATTGTGATGAAATATTTAAGATGACTTCCTTTTCCTTAATCTAAATGTTATTCTTTTCTCTGACACTTAATATGACAATTCAACCCCATATACTGTAGGTAGAGGTGGAATCTTTAACACACTCAGCTTATTAAGGTGAGGCAGATAGATATATCAGTTTTTGTTTATTTCCTCGCTCCCCCCACCCCTCCATTGCTGTTTGAGGGTTATATATTATTTATAAATACTAACATTAATTCAAAGTGTATTGGGGTTGAAACCTCTCCCTCTCTCTCTATAGATTGATTTTTTTTTTAAGTTGCAATCTCTAGACAATGCATGGAACAAGTCAGTTTTCAACAATACAGTACAACACACGTTACACAGATGTATCCATCGGCTTCTCAATGATTTCAGAAGTGTATCAGAAAATTGATTATTGCTACTGTTATTAGCTACAGTATCTGTGAAGGCAAATATTTGCTATTTGTCTTCATGCAAATACAAAAACTTGTTATGGCATTTCTTGAATAAGTATCAATGTAAGGTAACATTCTGACTGTTCTCCGAACTATACATTTTAGAGTTCTACTCACTCAAGATGTACCGAAGCATCAAACCTCCAAAGCCTTTTTAAAAGGTGTACGGGCAAAACAATAAACACTGTCGTTAAAACTCAAAACATTTTACCGTGTAGAATATTTTTAAATCATACATACCTGTATCGGCCAGATGACTATACTCTATGGAGTTTCTGCAGGCTTGATCAGCATGCTCAGCACAAATGAATGTTTCATTTCATTCTTTTAATGTACTGTATAAATCCAAGACCAGGAAGAGGTTTCATATTTCACTTCGGACAAAAAATGGTGACGGGTGCGGTGCGAATACAAGGAAATAATTTCTGCTTTAGAAATGTAAATGTACGTGTGTTTTTTGTTGCCTGACGAAAACCTGGACGGCTGCTATGCCATTCACAAATAGAGAATGTTGCTGCTTGAAACGTGTTGCTAGGGCCGAGGCCACAGCTTGCCAAAAGCATCCAAAATTATGTTGGAATATTATTCATTGTGTAGACTAGCTCAAAAGATGCCAGCAACGTAAGCAAACACACCCATCTACCCTAAGTGAAATGATGGAGGGATGATTTAAATTTTAGATTTATCTTTCTCCGCCCCTTAAAAATACATACAGAGCATTTTGTTTCATAAAAAAATCTTATCATTAAATAACTAAAATGCTAAATAAATAAATAAATAAATAAATAAATAAATCTGCATTCTAGCAAGCTTCATAACAAACCACCAAACTTATTTTCTGAAGGTTTAGATTCCTTTAGGATTTTTTTTAGCTGCAGGCTTTTCCAATACTTGAACTTAAGCAATTTTCCACTTTCTTTTCTGATCTAAACAATACCATTTCCCTTGATTACTACTTATTGCAGCAGCAGTACAATATACATCATTAAAACGTCGCTGTATCCCAAGTAAATAACTATCTAGATGTAATCAGGAAGACTAACAGTAGAGGACGCTAACTCGATATTTTTTTGGCGACTTGATTGCGGAAGGGATTGTCGTGGAATGTGACCCTTACCCTTCGACCTACAGAAACATACCGACTCTTGTAGTGGCAGCGTGGTAGTTGTTTAGTTTTTTTGTAAACCTATAATATATATATTTTTTAAAGAAAAAAAACATTTAACTCTGGATATTTTACTTTCAGTTTGTTTACAGGTATCACAAGTAAGTGTTATTTAATTTCGGTACAATCATAACTGGTGGATAGGTTGTTCTCGTATTTTATTTACTTGCAGTGTGGTGTGATTTAATTATTGTGTTTGAAGAGCATATGGCATGATCGGGCTGCTGTAATTAAAGTAATTACAACCAAAACCTTGTTGTATGTATCGGAAGATTTGAGTTGTTTGTATAGTCGTTTGATACAACATAAACGTAATGTGTTACAGTGTACCTGCACTATTTCGAACTCGTCATAGTATCGCAATTTACCACGTTTTACGCCAGCCAAGTTAGACATTTATTATGTGTACAGTGTAAACTACAGTGCATATTTACATTAACTTTATGATATCACAATTGACGCGATTTCATTTTCCTATTTGAAATTCCAGGCATGGCTAGCACTGGTGTATACCTACTGTATAGTTTGCTGGTTTTTGTTTTGTTGGTCGTCCTGGTTCAAGACATGCTGGCCAAGGAGCTGGTTGAGCTGATTTATAAAAACATTGAAGTTCTCAAATCAAATGTATGTTATGTAGTCTCAAAAATGTGTTTGTCTAAACATGTGTTCTATTTTATACTATTCATAAAATTCATAAAATTCATAAACTCTTATTGGCAACATTATCACTGGTACCATCCCATTTTGCTGTGTTTGTCCTTTTAAAAGTAAAGACTTTTAAAGTTAATCTGCTTCAAAACTGATGATTCTTGATATGTTAATCCTTCCTAGGTAGGTCAATTTGTATATAAATTTAAGTAAAACATTAAAAAAAGCCTTGGTTATACTTTTTGAAGCCCGTTTTACTTCATGTTGTACGTAACTTGGAAGTGCGGCGTTCATTAATGGTAGGTTTTGTAAATATGAAAAACGGTCGAATTGCTTTAATGATTGTAAAATCATATGTGTTACATTTTCAGAGTTCTGTCTGTCACTAGTATGGGGAAGCCACAGAAGAAAAAGAACCTCTCCGACAAGGTGCGGAAAACAAAAACCGCCGCAGACATTAAAAATAATCCGTTTGAGGTGAAGATAAACAGGCAGAAGTTTGAAATTCTTGGACGAAAGTCGAAACATGACATAGGCCTGCCAGGGGTGTCGAGGTCTAAAGCCATAAAAAAGGTAAGAAACAGGCGCAAAGAGGATCCACCAGTTAATGAAACATTTCTGGGCTGGGGGAAAATAGACTGCCAGGGGAGTAAAAAAAAATACTAAAATATAGTATTTGATTTGTTATTGCAATTTCTCGAAATCATTTGTAAATAAATGCACATGGTGAATTGTGTTTAATTTTTCTTATTTAATTTTTTGTTTCTGATTGTATCGTGCTTTTTTATTTCAGCGTAAAGAGACTCTTCTGAAGGAGTACAAACTGAAAGACAAGACGAATAAGTTTATTGACAAGCGGTTTGGTGAATATGATACTAAAATGGCACCAGAAGACAAGATTTTGAAGAGGTTTGCTTTAGAAAGACAGGTACTTGTAATTTTTTTCTATAAGCTATTGGACATTATGAAATGTATTTCTCAGGTTGATTGCTTAAAAGTTAAGCAACTGTATTGTAGCTGCAACTGGCTCCACTTTGGGTTCAAATGACAGACACAAACAAACACGGTCCAGGAAGAATCCCAATATATATATATATATATATATATATATATATATATATATATATATATATATATATATATATATATATATATATATAGCCCAAGGTTTTGCCATCAGGGATTTTGCTTTTTATAAAGACAAGTAAATGGCATGGATGCTTTTTTTCGTTTTTTTCCCATTTGCCTTTCAAATGCTCGTGTTGAACAAAAACAAACACAGTTCCATCAAATTGGAATTGGAGTACGGTTCTCGAGATCGGTTATGTAGTGTGGACAGAGCGTTAAATTAAAACAGTTCCTGCCACAAACAGCCTTGTGTTACTTTAGGCTACATACACACACACACTGCAGTTGGCTTGACAACCGTATTTACAAACGGTACTCGCTGCGGTTGTTTGTTGTACACGCACACACTTTTCATTACTGAAGTGAGTGACTCCCTGTTTAAACAAACCACTTAACTCAGGTGAGGTTTTGTGTGACAACATGGAGGCTGTGTTTTTGTTTATGCTTTTGGAAGAAAGTTACTGTACGTAATCGATCGAGAGCTTGTCAAGCACAGCTATGATCTTTTCAGCAAAACCAGCGGAGATGCCGTTTTGCTTTTTCTGCACTGCTAAATACAGTGGCGACGATCTGCAGTACCATGACGGTAGATCGAAACATTTCGGCGATCTTCCGACCAGAAGGCTGGTGGAAGCGACTTGAGTGGTTTCCAAATGACTGGATTAAAAATATACGCATGTTTAAGGAGTCGTATATGCTTCTTCGTCATTTACTGAGACATTTCCTGGAGTGCCAAAACTTAAAACACACAGATGAGACGTTTGATATCGGTGGAAAAACGAGTTGCGGTCGCACTGTGGGGTTTGGGGATACGAATTGTCCCATATTGTTTTATTTAAGTTGCAAAACCAAATATATATACAGTACTGTGCAAAAGTTTTAGGCAGGTGTGAAAAAATGCTGTAAAGTAAGAATGCTTTCAAAAATAGACATGTTAATAGTTTATATTTATCAATTAACAAAATACAAAGTGAGTGAACAGAAGAAACATCTACATCAAATCAATATTTGGTGTGACCACCCTTTGCCTTTAAAACAGCATCAATTCTTCTAGGTACACTTGCACACAGTTTTTGAAGGAACTCGGCAGGTAGGTTGGCCCAAACATCTTGGAGAACTAACCACAGTTCTTCTGTGGATTTAGGCAGCCTCAGTTGCTTCTCTCTCTTCATGTAATCCCAGACAGACTCGATGATGTTGAGATCAGGGCTCTGTGGGGGCCATACCATCACTCCTCCAGTTCCAGGACTCCTTGTTCTTCTTTACGCTGAAGATGGTTCTTAATGACTTTCGCTGTATGTTTGGGGTCGTTGTCATGCTGCAGAATAAATTTGGGGCCAATCAGATGCCTCCCTGATGGTATTGCATGATGGATAAGTATCTGCCTGTACTTCTCAGCATTGAGGAGACCATTAATTCTGTCCAAATCCCCAACTCCATTTGCAGAAATGCAGCCCCAAACTTGCAAGGAACCTCCACCATGCTTCACTGTTGCCTGCAGACACTCATTCGTGTACCGCTCTCCAGCCCTTCGGCGAACAAACTGCCTTCTGCTACAGCCAGATATTTCAAATTTTGACTCATCAGTCCAGAGCACCTGCTGCCATTTTTCTGCACCCCAGTTCCTGTGTTTTCGTGCATAGTTGAGTCGCTTGGCCTTGTTTCCACGTCGGAGGTATGGCTTTTTGGCCGCAAGTCTTCCATGAAGTCCACTTCTGACCAGACTTCTCCGGACAGTAGATGGGTGTACCAGGGTCCCACTGTTTTCTGCCAATTCTGAGCTGATGGCACTGCTGGACATCTTCCGATTGCGAAGGGAAGTAAGCATGATGTGTCTTTCATCTGCTGCAGTAAGTTTCCTTGGCCGACCACTGCGTCTACGGTCCTCAACGTTGCCCGTTTCTTTGTGGTTCTTCAAAAGAGCTTGGACAGAACATCTGGAAACCCCTGTCTGCCTTGAAATTTCTGCCTGGGAGAGACCTTGCTGATGCAGTATAACTACCTTGTGTCTTGTTGCTGTGCTCAGTCTTGCCATGGTGTATGACTTTTGACAGTAAACTGTCTTCAGCAACCTCACCTTGTTAGCTGAGTTTGGCTGTTCCTCACCCAGTTTTATTCCTCCTACACAGCTGTTTCTGTTTCAGTTAATGATTGTGTTTCAACCTACATATTGAATTGATGATCATTAGCACCTGTTTGGTATAATTGTTTAATCATACACCTGACTATATGCCTACAAAATCCCTGACTTTGTGCAAGTGTACCTAGAAGAGTTGATGCTGTTTTGAAGGCAAAGGGTGGTCACACCAAATATGGATTTGATTTAGATTTTTCTTCTGTTCACTCACTTTGCATTTAGTTAATTGATAAATATAATCTATTAACACATCTATTTTTGAAAGCATTCTTACTTTATAGCATTTTTTCACACCTGCCTAAAACTTTTGCACAGTACTGTGTAAGTGCAGTTAAAATACTCTCACACACACACACACACACACACACACACACACACACACACACACAGCCTTCACACACCAGACGCAACAGGATTTTTCCTGCGACGACACGACAAATTTGCTGCGAAAACACTGCACGCCAGAAGCGATCACAGATGCGACAGCTGGAAATTTGCCAAATCTTTCAGAAAGTATGATTACTAACAAACAAACGCAATGGAAAATGGCTGATTCAGAAGAGGAAGAGCTCTTATTATTACTGATGTTATTTCGCAGATGTCAACAGCGCCGGATTTGGGTGCACAACATCCTAAAATGCCAGTAAACTGACCACTGAATTAAAAGAGACATGCTTCCATCTGTAGCATTACATTTTGTATTTTACTGTTTTTACTGACCTACATAATTGATTTAAAATGAATGCTTTAGGCTAATACAGCAACACAAAGTGTATAGTTGTAACACTGGTCAAATTGTGGATGTTTTCTGCCAAATTATAGAGAAATATATTTTGTACCTAAATATCTTACTCTAAGGTATTTATGAGAACACCCTTTAAGCTGAGCAATGTATTGTAGCCCAAGACATACAGTATATTGTAGTACTTACTATAGTATGCTTCAGTATTTGTAACAATTTAACCTTGCATTTAAGCGTAACCATGAAAAGAAGGACATCTATACCCTGAATGAAGAGGAGGAACTGACACATTTTGGACAGTCATTGGCAGACATTGAGAAACTGAATGACAATTTTGACAGTGACAGCGATACTGAGGAAAAGGGCCTACTATCAGGTAGGTAAAAGTAGATTGAAAAGAATAACTGCCTTTAATTGTTAAACAGTTTATAATTGTTTAGATTTAAAGGTTTGCCTATGTGTCTTTGATTAGTCAACAAGTTTACATATACAGCAGAGATGGCAACGGCTACGATTTGGCCGTAGCAGCTACTATTTTGGAGGTTTTGCTATGGTACTACATCGAAGGGATATAATGCTACAATTTTTATTAAATAAATAAATGATGGCTACTCCCTGAACATTTATGAAATATTATTTCAATACCGTGTGTGTGCTTTCCTGTCAATGATTTTTTTTAAATGACTTAATTGTTCTAAATACTGTATTTCACTGACAGTTTATTGTGACATTTTAACTGTCATACTAAAAGCTGTGAGCCAGGTTGCTTAGCAACCAGTTTAGGGGTCTGTGGCAAAGTGTCTGCTGATTAAGACCGGATGCAGAGGTGATGCAGTGCAGAAACAATCACATGTGAAAACTGTAATCCAATTTGGAAAATGTTCTTTTTATTTTTACAGAAATCCTGGTCTGGTGACCAAACAATAATCCTCCGGCAATACACCCCTGGTGTAAAGCTCGGCAGGAAAATAACGATTTGTAAACACAAACAAATAATAACACGTTATCCGCTCCCACAATACTACTAACACAAATCACCGGTCCGGGTGCGTGCAGTAGTGCTCATGGTGGGTGATAACAAATAACAGTGACACTGGTGTTGTTGGTCCGGGTAGTGCTGGCCCAAGGAGACAGCTCCGGAGACGTGTTAGCCGTCTAGTGAATTTACAAACAAAAGACAATTGCTAACAGTGCTACAAACAAACAAAACACTCACAAATATTTATTATTTATTTTTGGGAACTCTCCCGGTCCTTCCAGTTCCGTGCGTCTCTGAAACCAAGCGAAGGAACCGATTACAAGTCTCTGTCCCCTTTTTATGCTGTCACGCATGACCCCTTGGTAAACTAATGCAGCTGCCTTACAATCACCGGCTGCTACATTGTTTACCTTCTGGGTCAATACGTTCTTGCAACAGAGACTCGCCTTCTTCCAGACTGGCCAACTCCCCGACCCGGGAAAGAACTGTCAGTCCAGCCCGTCAAAAGAACTCTGTCCTCGCTGCTTAGCGCCCTCACAGGTCGGGAGGGAGATTTACAACCAGAACTCATTATATTTCTGTCACAGGGTCCTTCAGAAATTGGTGCGCAAATGTCGCCTTGTTATCATTATCAATCGCATGTTTACTCGATTGCTTATCAGTTATTAAAATAGGAATCGCAAATCAAATAAATGTAACTCTCCTCCATCTAAAAGATTGCGGTTGGCTTGTCAGAAATATGGAGAGGAATTTACCACAGAATGGTCATTCATTGAAAGAAATCGCGTCTCAATGTCACGTCTACTGTGAATACTGCTGGACAGCCTTCTCTCTGAAACATGGTGGGGGTCATGACTGTATCCCTCATAGGTACGAAGAAACACCAGCAATGCACAAAATCTGACACTCACCATTGTGTTTGTGCAAATGGGTTCAGTGGTACCCTAAATATGATTCATTACTAACAATGCTGAATGACTGGGTGGAGAAATTGTTCCCTGTTTTACCCAAAAAACAGTCTATGTCCAGAAACTTATTTGTGAGGGTAAAATGAAGAGAAAATGTCATAATTCCTCATTGGTAGTAAGTGGATCATATTTGGGGTACCACATCACCTGTGGGATAGACTGTTCATTAATTTTACAGAGGAGACCATTTTCTATTCAGGGCAGTGGCGTGCCGTCAGCACCTTCAAGGTATTCTCTGCTGACCAGACAGTGCCAAGTAAACCGTCAGTCAAATGACATTATGTTGCCTCACTCACTTGCGTACAGTGTGCTTGCTTATACTATGAAACATACTACTCTAGGTATTATTTGTTAATTTGTCTGACGCCTTTATCCAAGATGACTTACAGGGTTTACTAGAGGTTTTTTTTAAGAGTCAAGGGGTTTCCTGAAAGGGATGTGATCAGCCAATAAGAGATCTCCATTTCCCCTGCATAAGTCGAAAACAACAACCAGACGCTAGAAAAAAAAACAGTTGAGTGTATTCTCCATTGTTCACTATTTTTAAAGAGGATACTGTATTTGGTAATTTTAGGCTGCTCATGATCTTTCCGCCAAGCAGTGTTCAAGTTTCGCATTCTGTGTTCTACGACAGTGTTCTACACGGAAAAACCCTATTCTTGACATCAGCCGTGACACTTTCAGTTTTTACAGTGATGTATTCTCCATGCCAGCACCGTTGACATCACTTGCTAAAAAAAATCATACCTTTTTCAAATTCCATTCAACTGTAAAGTTTATTCAAAACGGTGAAATCACTGTCGGCCGAGTACCTCAGCCACTTAACAGTGTTCTCATCAACCCTTTTTTCCCCTCTTGTCAATTAAACTGACAATGTTCTAAATAAAGGTTGATGATGTTTAAAAAACAAATAAAGCTGATTTTTTTTTTTTTACTTGTATATTAATAATAAAGCAGGGTTTAAAAGATGTATTGGACTGCAAGTGTCTGAGTGTGGGTTATACTCAGTGCTTAATTTGTAAATCAGGAGGTCCCGGAACACATAGTGAGCGCGAGAGGGGGGGTGTTCCGGGGGGCTCTGAGGTACCGGAACGCATGAGAAAAAAGTGACAAACACAATGTAGCAGCACAGCAGACAGAGTAAACAGCTAAGTAGCCTACTATCTATGGTGCTGAAATGGACGGCGCTCTCCAAGGTGCTGATTAATTCAAAGCATTTAGACGTCACCCGCCATACGCATAGCCTATAGTATGCCCACATAGGCCTACTCGAGTAGCTGTGGGGCTTACACAAGTCCGAATTTCTCATAGCCTAATTTTCAAGACATCAGTGTACAGCAACATTTTTAGACGTCACTGCAGAACACCCGCCATACGCATATGCCCACGTAGGCTACTCAGCTATGGGGCTTACAAGACCCCAATTTCATATAATTTTCAAGACGTCAATGTAGCAGTAGAACACATCACAATATCAGAGTATAACTTCAAATAAAAGAAATCAATGTAGGCTACAGCAGAACACACATATCAGAATAAGCCTGCCTATGTGATAATATGATTAACTTCACAGTACAGAAGTTTGTAAAGGAAAAAGATGTTCCTACCTTAGTTTTCCAAAACCTCCCACAACACAGCCATTTCCTCGTGCGTCTTCTCCTCCCTATTTCTTGTTTTGCTCCTGGTGTCTGTGCCACATCTGTGTCCTTTAGCAATCCATGACCTCACATAGGGGACTGGGTTGAATTTGGTCAGGGGTGGGCCAACAAGGTTCAGAAAGAGTAGTCCTGATATGGTGGAGGTATGCAGGGATGTGCGGGTTGAGGTGCAAATCAGATTCATTTGAGAAAATCCCCGCTCGCATTCTGCACTGGAGATGGGGATGGTGCTGACCGCCACCAACAGCTCCTTAGGTCCATCTGGAATGTCTCCTTTACCACTGGTGTCCCTGTACTGCCTGTAGGCCCGTATGACCATACGTGGACTGTCAATGCCAAACCGCTGGCAGAGAGATTCTATCTCTGTTTCTCCGTACAGTGCTCCTGCGTCCTGGGGTCAGTATTGCACGTAAAGCACCTTCAGCTCCTCGATAAACTGGCTGTATCCTGTATTGTCCACCGCCTGTCCTCTTTGAGAGAACATTCTAGGCTCCATGTTCCTCGCCAAGCTCTCGAAAAACTCCCTCTGATTAAGGACTCTGTTGCTGGGTCTTCCACCATTCAGTTTGACGCCTTGGAAAGAGTTCTTCTGAATCCCTCTCTGGCTGAGTTGTGTGTGCCGGCCTGGCTGCTGTGACATTGCACTGAACACCCTCGCTTCCCTGAAGACTGCCCTGTGTGCAGTAATAATTGTGCAGTCTCTCTTTTGGAGCTCGAGTGACAATTCAGATAGTTCTTGAAGTGCATCACACATAAGGCCTAGATTGTTAACAAACACATGCGAGGATATGCGCATGGCAAGGCCACTATAGCTCTGATGGGTCACGCTGTCGCGGGAGGCATCCTCAGCTGCTGTGGTGAAATGTTTGTGAAGAGCCGAGTAATTTTTCCACACAGCCTCTACAGTTCTAAAACTGGAAGCCACCCATCTAGTGTCCAAGATCCTGCTGATTTTGCACAGCTGAATGTCTAAACTCTCTGCGCACTCCCTCAGCTCCATTCTGTTTTTGTTGGATACGCTATAAAGCGCATATAGCTTGTCCATCAGTATTTTAAAATGATTGATAGCCCCCATCTCTTTTACAACATCGCCTACTGCGAGCTCAAGCCTGTGTGCCGAGCAGTGCCAAACAGTTATATTAGGGAAGAGGGCCTGGATCCTTGTTGCTACTCCGCTCTTGCATCCCAGCATGACAGACGCGCTATCACACGTTATTCCAATGAGGGTTTTGGAGAGAAAGTCCTCAGTAAACTTCACACCCTCTAACGCAGATAACAGCTTACGGACAATTTCCTCAGCAGATAAATCATCCAGTTCCACAAAATCAATAAAAATGTTTGCAGGTACGTCCATATCTGTCAGCTGAAGTCTGATGTATACAATCAAGGCACTCTTTTTATTCAAACTAGTAGCCTCATCCAGCATTAGGCTGATTTTGGGAGAACACTGTACTATTCTTTCAAATAGTTTTTGCTTCATTTCGGATGAAATATGTTGCTGTATGTTGGAGCAAACAACATTGGAATGGAGAATTCTCCCCATGTCAAGTCCATTTAACTCCTGACAGTCAATTTCTTGCTCAAAGCCATGAGCGGGCCTGTGACATTTAGCCTCCTTGTACGCTGTTCGGAAGACTCTGGATGTAGTGTCTATTTGATCATTTTGTGTTAAGGTGTCATCTTTAGCCTTGGCTACAGTGCTTGCTGCCGCTAAATGGGCCTTGGTTCGGGCATGTTCAACAACCTTTTTTCTGGGGGCTCTTTGTTGTTTTTTTTACGTCAGAGGCAGAGGACGTTACTGTACATTCCACCCACTCTTTTGCTAGTTTCATCCCGCCCGTCTTTTCCGGACCCAAGCTCCCTACCTTTTTGCATGTTGTACAGCCCAGCTTTGAATTTTGCCTGACAAGCCAGGGGTTATACGATTGCTTTTTATTAAACTGAGCCTCCGTCCAAACTGCACCTGCTCCGGGCACTTCGTCGGTGGCTGCACTGTCCTCCCTGATCCCGTCCCCCTCTCCCGCCGAGTCTGACTTACTAGTAGGCCTACTGGCTAGTGGAGGACGTGCCGGTGGTGATGCTGAAATGGCGGGATTAGCAGCACAGACATCAGGAGCAGTTTGCCCCTCACTCCTCTCCTCCGGCACTGACAGTTCTCTGGCTCGTTTCGGGTTCAATTCACCATCTTTCTCTGGATGTTTGGACTTGAAAAACATTATCAAACTCGATTGTCTTTTAGGCCTATCCATTTTTTATTTGGCTTTCCTTTCCCACGACACGTTTCAAATTCAGTAGCAACGACTAGCCTAGGCCACGTGACGTGATTACGTAGGGACCTCTCACTAGCTGTTTCAAGATCAGTTACTTACCTCGCCGGCCCGCCCCATAACTTCTATGTACAAATAAGAGAGCAGGTCTGGAATCGGTGTGGCAGGATAGGATGCGCTTTTACGTGATGGTTTTTCTGGGGGGTGTTACTGATGAAGACTGCTTGTATTGCTGTATGTCCAAGAATACCACACCTCCTATTTTATACCAATAAAAAGTCTCAGTAATAAATGGCAAAGGAATCAAGTAAACCATTGTTAAATTAACCAATACTAGTAAAAAAAAAAATAAGCAAGACACAGTTATTTACAATAAAATCTGTATTTGTTTCTACTGTATTCTTATTTTATGCTATTGTGCTTACTTGATAATCGTTCTGTAATAATTACTTGTGAACAGATTTGCTCATCTGCATGCCCTAGCTTATATAGAGAGATAGTTGTAGTGCTATTTCTCCAGCACTGTAATTTGTTTTTACATACAGTAATGTGATAGCTCCCAAGGGGTATCCTTGTAAAAGAGATGATCCTTCTCGGTAGAATAATCCTGGTAATCAAATTTTAAATAAACAACGTTTTCAACAAATATTGAACAGCAACTTCTGTTCTAGCGATCAGAAGGGAGATAAGAGACATATTTAAGGCATAAGATTTGCAGATGGGTGATCTGTGCATTCAGTTTCTGTTTGTGAGCTGTGTTTAACATTTTCCCTTGCTTTCAAAGCGGAATTCACGGCTGCAAACTTTGGAGGGGGTGGGGGCCTGCTGAGGAAGAAATCTCTGTCTGAGCAGAAGGGAGAGGATAATAACCAAAAACCCAGGTCCCGCAAGGAACTCATAGAGGAGTTGATTGCAAAATCCAAACAAGAGAAGGTGAGAGTTTCTGTTGGACGTTTAAATTGGATTGTAAAATTATAATAATCTGTTAAGTATTCTCAAACAGTTTTTGTCCTCCTGGTTTACCATGTCATCAGAACTAATTGATTGACTTTATTATGTACAGTTGGGTGTAAATCATTACTTATTCGCTTAAAAAATATATATTGAATGATTTCACCAACTGGCTCGTCTCTCCAGTGGTATGTGTCATTTTGGAGCATTCATTTCAAAAAGTCTTCTGTTCTAAAAAGTACCTTTATGATGCATTTAATATACAACATACTTTTCTTCCGCACTGTGTATACACACATATGGAGTGTATACAGATTTTAACATTTTCTTTAAATTTTGAACCTTTGACAGCATGAGAGGCAGACCCAGAAAGAGGAGTCCCAGGTGCTGACAGAGAAACTAGATAGTGACTGGAAATCCATCCAAAGTCTTCTGGCTCATAATACTCCCAAATCTCAGAGACCGGTGCAGGTGGAAAAACCCAAGGTAACATAATCAGTGTTTTTCAGTTATCTTTTATGGGAATTATATCAACCCAAGTCAAAATGTTTTGATGCAGGGATTTATATAAATAACATGTCCTTAAAAAGACTAAAAACTGATAGAATGTATGTCAGGGGTATAAACCAGATGCATATACAGTCTTTTAACAACAGCTAGGCAGAAAGAAAAGAAAAAAGTACAAGAGAAAAGCAGATATTTATCGGTTCATTGACAATTTTGCTAATGTCTAGACTTCTGACAGGACTAACTTGCCTTGCTTGTTTAGAATATATTGATCTGAGGATCTCCCTCTAGTACCACTACATCTCTGTCATAATTTAAGTAACGTTGCAAAAATGTACAACCCTACTGCAACTAAAAATATTTTCAGTAGTCCTTTATGGGGAAAAAAGTCATATACAAGTACAAGGGCATACCAAAGACATATGTTTTTAAGTGAAGGTTTTTTTTCCTGTATTTTGAGAATTTAAGACCCTTTGATAGTTAGATTTGAGGAATTCCACTGCAGAGTGGATCAAACAGAGTTACATGATAATTCCCTTTCAACCTAATGAGTAACACAAGTTCAGAGTTAGTTTTACTGATGATTAGGTTAACAAGGATTGGCCCTAATTATTTTGTGTACATTGCAACAAACTGCTACTGTGTACAGCAGACTCCTGCCATCTGTCCAACATCGGCCCCCTTTAATTCTTTGTATGTTTAATATATACGTTGCCTTATACAGGGTTCGAAATTAACGACAGCCAAACGGCAATTGCCGTGGGTGCCCTTCTCGATTGCCGCAATGCCCCCCAAAATGTATGTCTATTCTCGGCCATTATGGCCGCAGTGCCCTTTCAGCTACAGCACCTAGAGAGACACCTGTATTAGGAAGTGTTTGGGTCCAAACAATGGCATGATTACGTGATTTGCGTGGTTAAGATGCACCATTTCCATGCACGACACTTGTGTCAATATTTGTCAGTAGAATACAGTAACCCCAATTTCTTGCACCAGTTGTGATCATGACCAAACATGTGCAAGTACTGTTGTGTACATTTTGTGCTTAAAATGAAATATTGCATTAAAGAAATTTGGAACAAGAACAATGAAAAACTAAAATACACTTAAGGTTGGTGTGTTGCACAGGTGCCATTAACAAAATGCCCTGAAAACTTAAAATAAAAAAATAATTCTAACAAAGGGCTGAAACACAGCAAGAGGTCAATAACCAAAAATAAAAATAATAATAAAAAAAAAGAATATGGTAGCACCCAACAATTGGATTTGGTAGCCATTGGCTCCTAAAGCAAAAACTTAGTCTGGAGCCCTGTACAGGCTGCTGGTAGACAAAAAATACTGTGCTCTCTACTTTATTGAACTGAAGGCCATTTTTGCCTGGCCATTTTTGCCTTGCCCTTTTTGTTGCCAATCTAATATCCGCTAAGGCATTTAAGACCTTTGCTGGTCATTACTGAGGTACTGTATAATGTATCGGACTGGATTAGCTTACATTGTTGGTTCCTTTTCAGCCAGATGAGTATAACATGATTGTACGGGAGCTGGGGTTTGAGATTAAAGCCCAGCCTTCTGAAAGAATGAAGACCAAGGAAGAACTGGCCAGGGAGGAACGAGAGCGTCTTCAGAAACTGGAGGTGGGTAGCTCAAACTGTAGATAACATTTTTGCAGTTATACAGTACAAAACCTTACTCTCATTGCCCTATTAAACTCTAATTGCCCTATTTAGCAATGTTCGCAAACCCCTAAGGCTATCGCAAAACACTTTTGTGAACAGTTAACGCACCAGAATCTGGCGCATGTGTGGGCAAACAGTCTTTACCCACATATGTGATTTAGCAACCGTGTTTTAGTGCCGACTCAGCAAGTCAGCGTTAGCGCTCGACATGGGCTGAACTTTAGGGAAATGAACTCATTTACATACAAATGTAATGATTTAACATGCCATCAACAGGGTTTGCGTTTTCAGTTGACATGTGAAAACCAGGTCTAAACTGTGCGCAAATTACATGGTCGACTATAAATACCGGTGAAACTACCAGGGAAGCAGGCAAAGAAGAGAGAGAAACAAAGATAAATCAAATAAATATGGAGTGCGCACTGGATTAATGTGATATTTTATAATGTGATACTTTGTACAGTGATTTTGTAACAATTGTAAGTCACCCTGGATAAAGGTGTCTGCTAAGAAATTACTAATAATTTCTACATGGCCAGACAAAGACAGGAGGAGGCGACATCCCCAAATATTTAGAAGTCATCTGTCTTTACTGAGCTTGTCTGACACACAATGCATGCAGCAATTTTGCCTCAACAGACAATCACTGATATGTGCCAACTGCTTCAGGCTGACCTGGAAGGAAACATGCGGAGAGCACACTGTTTGCCTGTAGCACTAAAGTACATGCACCAACACAGAATAGGCACTTCTACGTAAATTGTAAGGGGACCTATTTTGTCAACGTGCAAGTAGTGTGTGATCTGTGATGCCAACAACTACATCACAAATGTGTATGCAAATGATGGTTGCTCCGCTCATGACTTGTTTATCCTCACTAATTTGCAGATGGCAGCTGCATTTTAGCGGGTTGACAGTCTGAGAGGCTGGTTGATAGGGTACAACGGGTATTCACTGAAGCAGTGGCTACTGACACCGCTGCTCAACCCCACAACCCCTGTCGAACAGAGGTATAATCGTACCTTTTAAATGTGCTCGTATTGTAATTGAGCGAATATTTTGAATCCTAAAAATGTGATTCCGATGTTTGAATGTCTGTGGCTGAACACTACAGTACACTCCTCAGAAGGTTAGCAATATCATCCTGGCTTGTTGTGTTTTACAAAACATAGCTTTCCGTAATGGATTTTGAAATTACAGAGGAAAGATTACAGGGTTTGAGGGAAGCAGACGCTGAACTCCTCCAGTGTTGGAGGTTGCAGATGTTGCAAGTGCTTGGCAGGTCAGACAAAGCCTTAAAGATGGGTTCACATTACGCAGGTATATAATATAGGTACATAGTAAAACTACTGTGCGACTGTACCATTTACTATGATTATTTCTTTGCTATATAAAAATATGTGGCAGACAAAAGTATTGCCACAACTGTCAAAGAGCAAAATTGGTAGTTTAAGAAAAAAAATTTATTAAAAAACAAAAAGACTCGAGCAATTTAAAATATTTGTTCATGACAAAAGTATTGATACCTTTACCTTCAAAGTCTGTAATGTAATAGAACAAATTAAAACATATATTCATTGGTTAAAAACCATTACACAATAATTAAGCTGCATTATTATTATTATTTATATATTTGGCAAACTCCTTTATCCAAGGCGACTTAAAGGTGTTCGAGAGCAGTACAGGGTTACAATGCAAGATTAGTATTTAAATACAGTGTAGATTACAGTAAGTGCAAATAATACTACTAAAATATAATATGAACTAGGATGCAAGAAGTTAGGATTACAACAAGTTATATCTACAATGACATATTAGTAGTGCAAGGATCAGGCATTAGCTGAGGATCCAGTAACGTGGTGCGTAGGTCAGGCAAGGCCAGTGCATAGTAGGAGAAGTAGATCAAGAGATCTACAAGTGCAGTCTAAACAGGTGAGTCTTGAGGAGGTGGCAGAAGGCAGTGAGAGACGGGGCAGTCCTGAAGTCCTTCGGTAGCTGGTTCCACCACAGAGGGGTTAGGGAAGAGGAGTGGGCACGGGAGGAGTGGAGGGAAGGCATAACCAGTTGGCCAGTAAAGTTCGGTAGATGTTGCTAAGAAAGAAGCGGTAAGTGAGTGGCAGGGAGATGTGTTGAGAGAGGGAGGGTCAAGAGTAACAGAAGGAAATGGAGAGAGTTATAGTCAAGGGATAATGAGATGGAGAGGTCAGAGGTGGGAGAGGAAGCAGAAGGAAAGTAGAGGATAGACTTAGAGGTTAAAGGGTACATAAGGACCTTTTTTGTTTTATTGTGTTACATGTTCCCATGTGTTGCTACAACTGTTTACGTAAGGGGTGTGTGTGTGTTTATTTTTTTATTTTTTTTGTACATTTTGACCACTTTTTTAAACTTTTAAATTGCATTCCCTGCCTCAAGATGGCTTCACATTTCCCATCATCCTCCTGCTCACTTATGTAACTGAGATGGATTTACCAGTGAGCAGGAGGATGATAGGAAATGTAGTTCTGAAAGGTCCATGCGGGTACATATGAAGCCATCTTGAGGCGGGGAATGCAATTTAAAAGTTTTAAAAAAGTGGTCAATGTAAAAAAATTATAATTAAAACAATACACACATCTTATGTAAACAGTTGTAGCAACACATGAGAATATGCAACACAATAAAATAAAAAGGTCTTTCTGTACCCTTTAAATTTGAGCTGGTGAGAATGTGTCCAAGTTGAGATAGCCAAGAGGCATTCTGGGATGCGGGAGGAGATGTGGGTGTCGGAGGGAAAGGAGAGGAAGATCTGGGCATCATCAGCGTAATGGTTGTAGGAGAAGCCAAAAGAGATGAGAGTACCTAGTGAGCGGGTGTTGTGTTGTCCCAGGACAGATCCTTGAGGTACATCTATAGAGGGGGCAAAGAGGAGAGAGGAGGGAGGACAAGTTGGTGGAGGACAGGATGATAGATTGATAGTAGGCGGTGAAAAAATAGAAGGGGAGAGGTGAAAAGGAGATGAAGTGGTGGTCTGAGGAGGAGAGGGGGGTGGAGTAGAGAAGTTTCTGGAGAAAATCCAGTCCAGCTGGCAGCCAGCTTTGTGAGTAGGAGGCGAGGGGGAGAGTTGGAAAGAGAAAGAATCAAGAAGAGGGAGGAAGCCAGCAGAATAAGTCGAGGTAGAGTAATGAATGTTAGAACTGCCTAACAAAATGATAGGAATAGAGGTGGTGATAGAAGAGAGAAGGAAGTCAGCAGGGGGGACCAGGGGGGCGATAGAACAATAAGAAGCAGATGACAGTGAGAATGCAATTCAAAGGAGTGAAACTCAAAAGTGCTGACAGAGATGGAGACAGGGTATCGAAGTTCCAGGGTGGAGAAAGTTGGAATGCAGTTCCCCTGCCTCGTCCTGAGGAGTGGGGAGAGTGAGAGAGGACATAGCGAGAGGAGAGAACAGTTGGGGTTGCAGTGTTCGGGGGGGGGGGGGTATCCATGTTTCTGTAAGGACCAGAAAGTCGAGAGAGAGGAGAGAGGCGTAGGCAGAGATGAAGTCAGCCTTGTTACAGGCTGACCGGCAGTTCCAGCGGGCGCTGGAGAGAGAGAGTGGGAGGAAAGAGTAGATGGGTGCAGGAGTAGAGAGATCTGGTTGGAAGGGTTAGAGCGGTGCTGGTAGGAGATTTTGTGAGCACAAGAGCAGAGAAAGATAGCAGAGAAAGTCATAGTGGATACAGTGGACAAACTCTACTATTACAGTTGCAATCAAACAGGACTCTGTTCCACCTGGGACAATCAAAAACACTTAGCAAATATATATATATATATATATATATATATATATATATATATATATATATATATATAGATATAGATATAGATATAGATATAGATATATATATATAGATATAGATATATATATATATATATATATAGATATATATATAGATAGATGTCTGTCTATCTATCTATCTATCTATCTATATATAAACACACACACACAGTGTTTTGTGATACCTCATTTAGGGAGCCTTGATACGATACCACGCACAGTATTATAATATTCTATACTATCACGATACTTTCGATCTTATGCCCATTACATGATAAAAGGCTGTATAGTACATAAGAGGCTTTGATATTTTTATTTTATCCCGATATTAGGTATCGTACGATTTACCATAGTGCTTATTTAAGACCGGCAGTAATTATAAGTACTATGATTTTCGAAAGACGACATTTTTTATTGCGGTTTTTACGGTATTTGGGGAAGGCGTATATGGAAGTTTATTTCTGCGGATACAACTTGAACAAGTTGGCAAAGAAGTCCTACAATTTTAAACTGAAAGCTGTTGAGCTTGCAGATGAGAGAGGCAGTCAACCTGCTGCTTGATAACTTGGAGTTGATGGGCGTCGCATTAGGGAATGGAGAAAGCAAGTACCTCAGCTACAAGAAGAGCCGACATCTTCACGGTAAAAAAAGGAGGAATAGTACTCCCGATGGCGACGTAAATGAAGATGATTTAAGTGTTCACTCAAACAAGGAAAATGAAGAGGAGGACAACAATAGAGAAGAAGTTGTGTATGACTTGGTCTGGACGCATACCAGTATCAATACATAGTGCTGTGTAAATTCTTTTTTTGTTTGGGTTCCATAAACTTTACAGTAAAATACCTGTATGCACCAGTGTTTAATTATATTCTTTTAAATAAATTGTATTCAGGTTTATTCAATTCCTTATGCTTCTATTTTTTAATGTTTTGCCATACTGTGTTTTTTTTATGCATTTCTTTAAGTGCTGTGTTTATTTGAGTTGGGGTAGGGAAAAAAATGTACATGTTTCATTATTGAGAGCGCCATTTGTTTGAGGGTGGCGTCTATTACAAATCTGATATCTGATTGTGGTGCTTATTCAAGGGCGGTGGTAATTCAAAGTAATACGGTATATATTTTACAATGAACAAAATCAGTTTGTTTGCTTATGTTAACATCCTATCATAATGTAATGAACATAGCTTATTAATGCTAGCTGTGACTCTTGTTAATTTGTTTTTCATTGACAATTGTTAAATTTAGGAAGACAGACTTCGCCGCATGCAAGGAGATTTTGAAGAGGAAGGTGCTAAGAGACCCACTCATCTGTCAGCAGATGATCTGAACGATGGATTCATCATAGATAAAGAGGACCGGCGGATGCTCACATATCATGTCAGTGTCTTAAAACCAATACAAAAGAATTCACTTTTAATTCTGAAATTTTGAACACTGCTGATTTTAATACAGTGAGGCAGCTTTAAACACTTTAACCAGTTGAAGTTGTTGATATTAATAACTGGTAATCAAATCTGCGAAGAAACTGTAAAAAGTTAATTATATGTGTTCTAATATATAGATTTAAAACTTAAAAAAAAAAAAAAAAAAAGATGAATGCAATAAGTTAAAATTTTGAATAATTTGAACGACATAGTTAAGAAGCATTCAGTAAGATGATCTAATTATGTAACAAATGTTTACTTGAGTAACTGTAAATATGTGGATACACCATTTAAATGTAACATTTCTGCTTACGCCATTGCTGAATTGGTGGCAAAATATATTCTGCTATATTCTGCAGGATGGAAAATTGAATGTGGAATTGGGTGGTGAGTCAGGAGAGGAGGAGGAGGAGGAGGAAGAAGGAGGAGGAGAGGGAGAGGTGGAGGGGGAAAGTGAGAATGAAGAGGGAGATGAGAGCCCTGATGAAGAGGAGGAGGAGGAGGAGGAGGAGGAAGGTAGTGATGCTGAGGACAGTCACTCAGACCTGGATTCTGAAGTGGACAGCGAACCCGAGGGGGAAGAGAAGAAGATGGCAGAAGAAAACCAATCCAAAGCAGAGAAGGCACTAAGTGAGGAGCAATCTGCGCAGAAAGAGGCTGCTAAAGCAGAGCTCCCATATACCTTTGCAGGTAAGTGCATTAGTTACAGAATACATTGTAATTCTTACACTTGGTGATTTATCTGTTGTAGGGAGAATTGGTGTTTAGATATCCAATTAACATTAGAACCGCCATGTAGGTCACTTTGACCAAAATGTTTTTAAACTGCTTTGTTATGAAACCGAAATTATTATTTCTAATACTACATAAAACACTACTTCTGGTATGAAGGCTACATTGTACTCTATGGAGGAGCATACGCGTCTGCCAGCGGTCTGCCTGCATCCAGTGTGTTGTAAACACAGATGCAGTTCCATTGAACACTATTGTGTAAACACGTGTATACTGGTACATACAAACCTGTAAAACCGAAATGTTTTTTTTTTTTTTCTGAAAGTAATATAAAAAAAATTATATATAACATACGTTTATTATTAGGCACATAAGTTGTTATCCTACCTATCATTTGTTTGCTGTGTGCAGATTCTGAGTGCAGCTTGCCGTATTCCAATTAAAATGACTACTTTCAAGATTAAATATTTCTTTCCGATCTCTTCCCAGTTGCATTTCTGGAACAAAATGAAGGATTGTTGTCTCCCAGGTACATTGAAAAATAAGCAACCAGACTTTCACTGAGTTGGCATCTTGACAAATCCACAATCCTAGCAATCTCTGTCTCATATTCAGTCTACAAACAAAGAAAGGCTTGAAATAAAAACACGTGTGCTGGAGGAGGGGGCATGTCTTGTTTGCTGCATTTAAAAAAAAAAAATATATATATATATATATATATATATATAGAATATCTTGAGTTATATTAAAAAGACGTATTGTACTGCATGGGTCACATTGACCCACGTGGCGGTTCTAGGTAGAACTGTTTAGAACTTTATCATTTAGGATCGGACATACACCTACGATTTACAATGGAAGAGTAAATAACAGTTTAAATACAAAATGGGTCAAACTGACCCGCATGGCGGTTCTAGTGTTAAAGATAATTAATTAGTGTGTGTAACGGTTTAAGTTGGTTAGTTACAAACTTCTCCCAAATGAGTTTGAGATTGCAAAGGAAACATTTGCACTATAAAACATGCAACACGGTTATATCTTTTATACATTTTATCAAACGTTTGTAAATAAAATATGGTACACAAGCAGAAAAGATTAATATCAAAGTAGCATAAATCCGCACATTAATCTCAGTAAGCAGTAAGTTAGGTAATACCTGGTTTTCCGTGTAGATATTAACTACATGTGAAAGCAATCTTAAGAACTAATAATCGTCTTAAGTCAACAAATACAATACTATGAGTATGCAAGCAGAATAACTGAGTAAATATTTCAAATAAAATCCTGATGAATTCTAATAGGATTTTATGACATTGTACTTAATTCTTTATCAATCTGTTGCGAAGTAGATGTTCTTCAGCTGCAACACCCATTCATTTGTTATTTAAAACTATTTCAGCACCTCTTGTTCAGTTGCATAGATTGCTTTGTAGTTATTCTAGCTATCTAGTTGCTAATTTACTTTCATGAGCCCTTTTGTTATAAAGTGTGACACATCCCTTTTACATTTCACAACTTCAACCTTTCTGCAAATATACAGGAATTACATTCTTCAAGTATAGTTTCTGTAATTCCATATTTAGTTCAATTGGAGAAAATACTTAATTCAGGTTGCAGCTTTGATACCGTCTGTGATGACTTGATGGGGCGGTGTCCCTTTCAAGCTTTGTTTTAAGAGCAGGAATTCGTCTACTAAAATTGACCGATTTCAGGTAGGCCAATTCAGTTAATTAATTAATTAATTGATTAATTAATTATTTAATTATTCACTTTCCTTCTCTTCAATGGCGATCCGAGTAAATGGAGTTCCTAAGTCCATTAACAATATTTTAGTTTTGTTCTAAGTTTTCTACAATTGACAGTTGAAGTTGTTAAAAACTGCTCTCCATTTTTCTGACTGACTAGACAAATGCTGAACAAAGTCCTTTTCCTTGTAACCTTGACTCGTTTTCAAACTTAAAAACATATCTTATTACAGTAGCCTCCGGCTAAGAGAACCCCCTCGCGAAGTGTTCCCTAAGACGGAGTTGACCACCAAACACAATATTAATCAATCAATAAATAAATATGTATTACTTGTCATGACGCACGTGCATCACTATATGAAATGAACACAATAAGTAAGAGAAAAGCAACAGGCAAGTGTATGTTAATGAAGTATAATAATAAAGTAACAGAAAAACTAACATTAATAAATTAACTGTCAAACTAAATTAACACAGCACCCCTACACACATTAAAAAATGCAGCAGCAACTCTAGATTAATTATGAATACATGTACAGGAGCAATATTGAAGACATGCACAGCATTATTTCACAGAATGTTGAAGCAACTCACCAGAACGGGAAACACCAAATTGGTCTGACTTGTGTCTGATTCAGGTTTTTTTGTAGCAAGAGAAACAGCGGTGCGTTTCGTCATTTGTTTGTCTACATACCATTCTGTAGCTGCAATAGACTACCATACTCGCCCACATTTCCCACTACATAATATTCTGATAATAATACTACTCTACTACCATATAACGGGTTTCGTTGTCATTTTTCAATTTGTAGGGCCTTTAGAGCTCCATTAAACATATAACCACACATACATACTTACATATTTTAGGACAAACATGTAGCAGACAAAAATTTATATTAAAATAGATGTTTTGCGATTTGATTACTGGGATCGATTTCAAAACTGCTGAATTGAATGATACACACATGCTGTCCTTCTCATAGGGGATGAACCCGATCACTTTCTGTTCGCCCATCCCACTAAGACTACTACTAAATAATAATAATAATAATAATAATACATGAATCTGAATTCCACAGGGATAGTGCAAGACAATACATTTACTGAATGTTTTTGGGTAGTCTATTACTATTACATATAATTAGGACTTGAATTTTTCAGTTATGTTGCATTTGTTCTGCGGGGGGGGGGGGATTTATTTGCAAAATC
The DNA here is from genome assembly GCF_902713425.1 of Acipenser ruthenus. Taxonomy (NCBI): domain Eukaryota; kingdom Metazoa; phylum Chordata; class Actinopteri; order Acipenseriformes; family Acipenseridae; genus Acipenser; species Acipenser ruthenus. Next base: position 55,222,965 of record NC_081189.1, on the reverse strand, counting down.
TGTTATATATATATATATATATATATATATATATATATATATTGGGGATCCATTAGATGCTAATCCACCCGAGACGTTCGTGAACTGTGTTACGTCTTGCAGCAAGGTGATTTTAAGCCCCCTGTCTTTTTGAACAAATTAAAAAAGACAGGGGGCTTAAAGATTTATTTCTTTATTTAATTTTCATATTTTTGTTCTTCTTCTAAAACAAATCTTCCTCTAAAATTAGGTTGAAGACATTTTACTAACAACTCTAGGTGGACGCTTAAGCCTGGTGCTGTTGGTAGCCCGCAGATAACTAAGAACATAAGAAGAACATAAGAAAGTTTACAAACGAGAGGAGGCCATTCAGCCCATCTTGCTCGTTTGGTTGTTAGTAGCTTATTGATCCCAGAATCTCATCAAGCAGCTTCTTGAAGGATCCCAGGGTGTCAGCTTCAACAACATTACTGAGGAGTTGGTTCCAGACCCTCACAATTCTCTGTGTAAAAAAGTGCCTCCTATTTTCTGTTCTGAATGCCCCTTTATCTAATCTCCATTTGTGACCCCTGGTCCTTGTTTCTTTTTTCAGGTCAAAGAAGTCCCCTGGGTCGACATTGTCTATACCTTTTAGAATTTTGAATGTTTGAATCAGATCGCCGCATAGTCTTCTTTGTTCAAGACTGAATAGATTCAATTATTTTAGCCTGTCTGCATACGACATGCCTTTTAAGCCTGGGATAATTCTGGTTGCTCTTCTTTGCACTCTTTCTAGAGCAGCAATATCCTTTTTGTAACGAGGTGACCAGAACTGAACACAATATTCTAGGTGAGGTCTTACTAATGCATTGTAAAGTTTTAACATTACTTCCGTTGATTTAAATTCAACACTTCTCACAATATATCCGAGCATCTTGTTGGCCTTTTTTTATAGCTTCCCCACATTGTCTAGATGAAGACATTTCTGAGTCAACATAAACTCCTAGGTCTTTTTCATAGTTCCCTTCTTCAATTTCAGTATCTCCCATATGATATTTATAATGCACTGCAACAGTGTTTGCCACTCCTCCTATTTTTGTGTCGTCTGCAAATTTAACGAGTTTGCTTACTATACCAGAATCTAAATCATGAATGTAGATTAGGAATAGCAGAGGACCTAATACTGATCCCTGTGGTACACCATTGGTTACCTCACTCCATTTTGAGGTTGCTCCTCTAATCAGTACTTTCTGTTTTCTACATGTTAACCACTCCCTAATCCATGTGCATGCATTTCCCTGAATCCCTACTGCGTTCAGTTTGAGAATTAATCTTTTATGAGGGACTTTGTCAAAAGCTTTCTGGAAATCTAAATATACCATGTCGTATGCTTTACAATTATCCATTTTCATTGTTGCATCCTCAAAAAAGTCAAGCAGGTTAGTTAGACAGGATCTCCCTTTCCTAAAACCATGCTGACTGTCTCCCAGGATATTGTTACCATATAGGTAATTTTCCTTTTTGGATCTTATTATAGTTTCCATAAGTTTACATATAATAGAAGTCAGGCTTATTGGTCTGTAGTTACCTGGTTCGGTTTTGTCTCCCTTTTTGTGGATCGGTATTACGTTTTCTATTTTCCAGTCTGTCGGTACAACCCCTGTGTCAAGAGACTGTTGCATGATCTTGGTTGGCGGTTTGTAAATAACTTCTTTCATTTCTTTGAGCACTATTGGGAGGATCTCATCTGGCCCAGGGGATTTGTTTATTTTAAGAGCTCCTAGTCCCTTTAACACTTCTGCCTCTGTTATGCTAAAGTTATTTAAAATTGGATAGGAACAGGTTGACATCTGGGGCATGTTGTCCGTGTCCTCCTTTGTAAAAACCTGTGAAAAGTAATCATTTTAATATATTTGCTATTTTTTTTTTTTCTTCATCAATGATTTTGCCATTTGTGTCTCTTGGACATTTAACCTTCTCTTTGAATATTCTCTTGCTGTTCTAATATTGGAAAAACATTTTGGAATTGGTTTTAGCCCCCTTAGCAATATTGATTTCTATCTCTCTCTTGGCCTTTCTAACTTCCTTTTTGACTTGTGTTTGCAGTTCCAAGTACTCTTTCTGTGTACTTTGTTTTTGGTCCCTTTTAAACGCTCTGTAAAGTGCCTTTTTTCGCTGAATATTTTTTGTAATTGATCTATTAAACAAACCATTTTGTTTTAGATTTAGATTTGTCTACTTTTGGGATGTAATTGTTTTGCGCATCTAGTACTACATTTTTAAAAAACAGCCATCCTTTCTCTGTGGATGTTTTCTCTATTTTACTCCAATCTACTTCTGTTAGTCTCTGTTTCATACCTTCATAGTTTGCTTTTCTAAAATTGTAAACCTTAGCTTTAGTCATTACTTTCGAGGTTTTAAAAAATACTTCAAATGAGACCATGTTGTGGTCTGAGTTTGCCAATGGCTCTCTGACCTCTGTTTTAGTTATTCTGTCTTCATTATTTGAAAAGACTAAATCAAGGCATGCCTCTCCTCTAGTCAGTGCCTTGACAAATTGCGTTAGGAAACAGTCATTTGTCATTTCCACCATTTCAATTTCGTCCGTCGTACTCCCCACCGGGTTCTCCCATTTTATACGGGGGAAGTTGAAATCCCCCATTAGTATGGCTTCTCCTTTTCTACACGCATTACGAATGTCATTGTATAACTGTAAAAGGATGAAAAAAATATTTGTAATATTTGTTTTTTTATTTTTATGTATATCCTTGTTTATAAACCAACCAAACTATAAATCACTATCATTTAATGAGTCGCATGGCAGTAATTTGAAACGTTGAATAAATGGTGTCCTCATAAAAAATAAACACTAAATGGAGGTCTCTAAACTCCTCATACTGTAATCTTATTTTTTTCTTATTTGGTCAAAGGACCTTGTCATGGCCATTTCCAGCAAATCTCCGATAATAAAGGATTGCTTGGTACGGCCTTTACTTTAATAGAAAGTTGTGCAAGGATTTCCACTGCTGGAGTTTCATAAGCTTAAGGTAAGGCTTCCAGACATGTTTCCATGCAAAAAAAAAAAAAAGTAAAATGTACTGCTTTTTAGCGTGAGAAGGCAATCTAACCCCATTTAAAGCACACTTCCTATAGTGCGTGGTTTGTGCGTGCTACATCACATAAATTGACGGTGGAGAGCATATCGCCTTTCTAAACTGCATGGAAACCCGGCCATTCTCAAACTTCGTCAGTGTTGCTATGGAGACAAGGCCAGCTAGTCTCCATTTTTAATCGCACATTACAGGTGCTAAAGTTGTTTGACCTTTTGTCTACTTCTGTGGGCCTATACTATACCTAGCTTTTTTCTCTGTCATAGATACTCCCTGCTCCAATTTCAGGGAGCTCCAGCCTGCCACACCCCTGCTGTATCCCTTATGAAGCTACAGTATGTTAGGCTCAATATCAAATACGCTGAATAAAAGCATGCAACTAGGAGTATCTGGAAGCTGCAGACTTGTAGTATGCAGGACTGTACAGAGCAGCCTATGCATGCCCAGCAAAATAAAGTCTTGTGTTCAAGTACAGAGACTTCCTTATTTAAATATATATTATGCAATGTGCAATTTTATAAAACAAAGTCCTTGTTTATTGTATCTGGGATTCTGATGATTAATTCCACAAAAAAAAAAAAAAATTGAAGCTGTAAACTGATTTCCTTCAGGAAGGATCGAATTGTCAATACATGTATTTCTGCTTTTATCCAGCTCCTGAATGCTACAGTGATTTGAAGTCTTTACTAATAAAGCATTCTGCAGAGCAACAATGTATTATAATCGAGAGAATTCTGAAGTGCAACCACCCAAGCCTTGCAACAGGAAACAAAGCAAAACTGGAGGCAAGTGAATATTCCAACATCTTTAATCTGTTGTAGTGTTTGTTTATTTTAATTGCAAAACAGCTTAATATTATGATGCCTCATGTAGTAGACCCTGATATCTATTATTATAGGGTGCTGTAAGAGACAAGCATATTTATACCTCTTTCAAGGTCATGGCGGACAGATAACCAGTCGCGTGCAGCTGCTCTGATACCTTGTGGGGTGGGTATAATATCAGCCTGTATCGTACAGCAACTACACTTTTTTATTGGTAATAATTATAATATAGGTATATAGATGAAGTACTTATTAGTTTAGTCACTTAACGTGATAAATTAACATACTGCAAAATTGGTTATTAAAAATAGATACCACTCAAACGTATCAGTTTTCATTTTCTATAATAAATTGCATGTACATTTCACTCGTACATATAGTTGTTCCTGTGTAGAAGTGAGGATGTCCACATTTATGATTCAGGCAATGTAGAACTCGGGATGCATTTTGAATCCGAGAATTGTGTGAAGTAACAGATTTCGTTTTATGCCCCATTACCACCCACGTATCTATCACACACTGTAGAGGAGTTGTTGTTTTATTCAGCCAACACAAGTCACAAAACCTAGGTTTGTCGATTTTTAAAATAAATAAATAAATAATTCTAAATAGGTATACGGGGTGTTATCAGGTTAAAACCAAAAATGTCAAGCCCTACGTATAACATGTATACGATCTGTTATTTATCAATGGTTAACATGCTCTGACTAAAGAAGTTTTTTTTTTTTTTTTTTTGTGTACAGAAATTGTTTGGCTTTGTACTGGAATACATTGGAGAGTTGGCAACAAGACAACACCCTGAGCTGAGCACAATTAATAAACTCATCCCGTGAGTACTATTCCATCTAACTCACCACTCCTCCCTTCAATACACATTACTCATGGAACAGTGTTAAGGAATGCAATAAAGTAGACAAATGGAAGTTTGTCCAACTCTCTGGCAGATAACATTGTCCTATGTCTATAGCACAGTCTTTTTGTTGTGAATAATTGTTCATCATAACAAGAAACTGCAAGATGAGGGAGTGATTTTAATGTAACTCTATTCTGTTTAAGTTGCTTTTTATAAGAAGGAAGATTCAGTTAAAGTAGCTGTAGCTAACAAATTAATTCCATAACTGTTCCGGGTTGTGTTTTACCATTCGTTATATGTCTCAAATGTCCAGTTTTGAAAGAAACACGTTATAGTAAAATTGTCCCCACCATTTCAATGGTTTCTGTCCTGTCATTAACCAACCAGCTGCTTCCCAATTGACTGATATGCTTTCAGCCAGTAACATGCTTTGACCAGAAGACACTGCTGAGGTGAAATGACCCAGGAAGTACAAACAGATAACCCAATAATGAATCCTAGAAACCCTAATCCTGGAACCCTAAGTAGTACTAGATATAATGTTTTAAAATGAAAATACATGTGTGCTATCACGTTTTAAACATTAAGCTGAAAGTGCAAAACAGGCAAGATTTATTAAATTATATTTAGGGCTTCTGTTTTTCTGTTTTATTAATTGTATTTTTCGTTGCTTATTTTTAGCTATTTTCGGGTTTTATGTAAATCGTTTTTTTGGAGGGCTTTCGTTTTTGATATACTGTATGAAATGAGTGTTTTCGGTTACTTTCCAAAATGCTTGAGCATTTTTTTTTGTGTCAAAATGTATAGTAGTAACTCGACAGTACTTGCACACTTAAGTTGTACCTTCTTTCCATTGCTGTCTTCCACAATGAAATTCCTATGGTCACGGGCACATTCTTCTGGGGTTTTTGTGTATATGCATTTTTGTACATTTCGCCACAATTCTGTTTTAAATACTCTGTTTCTTAACTGTAATACAGCTTGAAATCCTGCTAACAAGCCTCCATCCTGATTGTAATCTCATTTTAAATCTCGCAAGCGGAGTCTCCAATAGAAATGTAGGAATGTCATTCAGTAGTTGGGGCGGGTTTAAAGGTATTGAGAACGAATCAGTGATAGACGCAAAGTCAGGAAGGCGGGACATTGCCCAGCAGCACTGGGAAATGTATTTATTATTATTTTTGTAGTAGGTTTTATTTTTTAATGGGAAAAGGGTACAGTCAACGTGAATTGATTAAACATTTCCACAGTTATACCGGTGTTTTCCGATGTTTATTGGCTAGCCACCGATTTCATTTTATTTTTTTTGTATCAGGGTGTTTTATAGGTTAAAACCAAAACTCAGAAGCCCTAATTATATTGTTAGTTAAAAACTTTTAGTTGTGCAAATATTGACATCATTCCTACAAAAGGTTTTGAGTTACAGTTCAGCTGTTTTACTTCTCAAATTTGAGTATTCATGGTTTTTTTTATGGTAAAAGAAAACAATGAAGCATGTGTAACCTGACAAAACTACAGCTGACAGAAAAAAAGTCTGGAATAGCTGGTTATGTCTGAATTTGGTCTTAAGGTCTACGAGCTGTTTTTACTTTTCAGTTTGAATCTCATTTTCAGTTTTAAATCTCGCATTAATTGGATCCTTGACTGTTAGCTGTTGCCTTAACTTGTGTAAGTTATGGAGTTTAGTTTTCCTCTTAATAAAACAGAAACCCCTGGGGACCCAACTATTTCTTAGTCAAATATGAATGTTATGCTTCTACTGGCCTCCCAAATATTCTGTGAAAGCCTGGCTCTATGAGGTATCAGGTAATGAACCATTCTGTCATTTTGTTAGTAATTTAATCTTTTCTGTTGTAGGCAACTGTATGCTCTTTGCCAGCTTTTTCCTGAAGCTGCTTGTAAAGCTGTTCAGTCAGTTTTTAGAGACAGTGCACATGAAATGGAAGAAGTAATAGAGGTGAAAGGTCGTGCACCATTTCCTGGCCTGGACATGGTAGGTATATTACGCATATATATATATATATATATATATATATATATATATATATATATATATATGTCCTCTTTAATAGCATATCATAAACACAGCATATGTAGATTTTCTTTATTTAATTTTTCACCACCCTTGCTTTTAAAACTAGTTGCACTTAATCTTGTGCAGATACATTTTACACGAACTTCACTGCATTGTAAATAGCGATGTGTGAAATGTCTTGCCATAGAGCATAGAGAAGTGGTAAAATATAATTGGCATACCTCCCTGAAGTAAGAATCATGTAAAAAGACATACACACCCCTGCTCTTGGCAACTAGACGGTACAGTGGGTTCAAATTGTATCTCACAGAACTTTGCTTTTGATTGAATTTGTCTGGTCAAATGTTTAAACCAAATAAAGAATATGAATACTTAAGCTAAAGAAATGAGGAAATACTTAGCAACTATTGTACTTTCTTTTTGTTATTATTGCTGTTGTTTTTATTCATGTTCCTGTGGTGTTTGCTGTGGGTATAATTAATAATAAATAAATAAAACATTTGACATGTTCAAGTGACAGCATTTATGAAACCCAATTGTTACCAAATGGTAACCAATATACAGACAAACTGTACACTAGTTTTATTATACAAACAGTTTGGAAAGAGCAGACTAATGCACATTACTAGTGCCTTCATTGTATGTTTTATTATGTGAAAACATTGCTTATTGTTGTTAATGGCTAGTTTCTCTGCTCTCTTCTCTCTTAGCTGATTTACCTGAAAATCGCAGCACTTTTGTTCCCGACCTCTGATTTCCGCCACCCTGTAGCGACCCCTGCTCTTGTTTACATGAGTCAGTTGCTTACCAAAGTATGTATTTATTTATCTATTTATCTATTTATCTATCTATCAATAAGAATCAGATCCTTTTATATATGTAATGTGTTAAACTGTTTCTTTGGGATCCCCGGTCTTCACTGGGGACTCCGGAGAGAGTGTCACATTGGCCTTGGCGTTCCCGTTGGTTAGGGGGTTAAAACCAGAAGGGACTGTTTCTCCTCATCATGTTACAGCGGGCCCTACTGGTCAGGTGCCCAGTGTGCTCAGGCAGACACCTGCAGGACTGGCCTTTTGTCCTCCAGAGGCTCGCTGACGTTTGCACTCGCGTTCAGGGTGTAGAAGAGGAGGCTGACTTGGTCGTGGGATCGGTGGCCCACTGAACCTTTAGTAACCCCTGAGCTGTGTGGGGAATTACTGCGGTGAGGGGGGGGGGGGAAATAAATGGACGTATAAATTGGGTACACACACCTGTTCTGGAACTTGTATTTTGTCATCCATATTCCTTTCTTTCTGCACACTTGACATCTTTTAAGGTCTTTTTAATGTTTAAGGTTAGAGGGCTAAGTAAATTTAGCATGCAAATTAGACGTAGGTATGAGGCAGGTTTAGAAATCTGTTTACTGCACCCTCTCCAGATCAAACATCATGTTGTTGTTTTTATATTTACAATACCCTCCGTGACATGTTTCACTTAAAAATACTTCCCTGCTGTTAATCGGCCAAATTAGTTTCTAATGAAAATGTTTGCGTCTCTCTTTAGTGCCCAGTTACTACGTTGCAGGATGTGGTGACAGGACTTATGCTGTGCTGTTTATTGGTGGAATATATATCTCTGTCCCACCGATTTGTACCTGAACTTATCAACTTCCTGCTGGGAATCCTTCATCTTGCTGTTCCAGAAAAGCAGTGCTTAGGTAAGTTGTGCTTGAAGCAGTTTAATACATCAGTACATTTATTGAATTTGTAAAATAATTTGTAGAAGCAGTTATGCTGGCTACAACCAGCAAACACCCAAGAGTTCAGAATGTCAATAACTCCCCCTTGCAGCCCCACTGGATTTGCCTTGCTTTGTTTATTGCTTGCCTATAGTACTTATTTTGAATATGCTTATGTATTGTGCCCAGTTGTTCATGGGACACAATTTCAAAAGGAAAATCAGTTGCCCACAAGTTTTAATCTGTCTGTCATGTGACTGGCATTTGAATACTCCAATAGACTAACGTTTCAGCTGAAATGTTTCAACAATCATTTATGTAAGCTTCCATTTTGAATAAAATATTTTAGGCTTTATATATATATATATATATATATATATATATATATATATATATATATATATATATATATATATATATATATATATATATATATATATATATAAAAATAAATAAAAATAAATACATATATTACACACGTATACATACACAGTGGTTTGCAGAAGTATTCACCCCCTACCAATAATGTCACATTTTGTTGAATTACCAATAATGTATGCACAGTTTTTCAACTAACTTTTTTATTCAAAGCTGTAGTGGTTAAACTGAACACTGTTATATGAGGAGGGGAAACTTGCAAAGAATATGTACAAAATGAAATTTACTGGTTGCATAAGTATTCAGCCCCTTAAGTCAGTACTTGGTAGAAGCACCTTTTGCAGCAATTACTGCTTGGGTCTTTTTGGATAGGTCTCTACTAGCTTTGCACAGTAGGATGGTGACATTTTTACCCATTCTTCACGGGAAACTTGCTCCAGTTCTGATAAGTTTGATGGGGATCGTCGATGGACTGCAATCTTCAAGTCTCGCCATAAATTTGGATTCAAGTCAGGACTTTGACTGGGTCACTCAAGAACATTAATTATTTGCTTTGGCTTTGTGCTTTGGGTCATTGTCCTGCTGAAATGTGAATTTCCTCCTCTGATTCAGAGTCTTGGCTGACTCAAACAGGTTTACCTCAAGGATTTGCCTGTACTTTGCACCATCCATTCTCCCCTCCATCCTGACAAGCTTCCCAGTCCCTGCTGAAGAGAAGCATCCCCATAACATGATGTTGCCACCACCATGCTTGATAGTTGGGATGGTGTTGACTGGGTGATCTGCAGTGTTGGGCTTGCGCCAGACGTAACTTTTAAACCCGGAATTATCCCGGGGTTTAAAAGGCATGTCGTATGCAGACAGGCTAAAATAATTTAATCTATTCAGTCTTGAACAAAGAAGACTACGCGGTGATCTGATTCAAGCATTCAAAATCCTAAAAGGTATAGACAGTGTCAACCCAGGGGACTTTTTTGACCTGAAAAAAGAAACAAGGACCGAAAAGTTCAATTTTTGTCTCGTCTGACCACAAAACCTTTTTCCACATGTCTGCAGTATCATGCTTTTTCGCAAACTCCATATGTGCTTTAAGATGAGGCTTTTTGAGTAATGGCTTCTTTCTTGCTACCCGTCCATACAGGCCAGCTTTGTGTAAGGACCGCCTTATTGTTGATGTGTGAACACTGACTCCCTTCTCAGACACAGAACTTTGCAGATCTCTCAAGGTCATTGTTGACATCCCAAACCAGTTTCCTTCTTGCCCGGCTGTTCAGTTTGGGAGGGTGACCTGATCTGGGTAGTGACTGGGTGGTATGATGCATCTTCCACTTCTTAATGATGGACTTCACTGTGCTGACAGGGATAATCATCGTCTTTGAAATTTTTTTGTACCCTTCTCCTGCTCTGTGCCTCTCTACCACTTTTATCCCTGACTTGTTTCGAAAGCTCCTTGGTCTTCATGGTTGCTTTGTTGGATCACTATGTCCGAGTTGCAGCGTAAAAGTCTTTATATACCTGAGGGAAAGTTAAACAACTTTGAGTACACACAGGCTGAAACCATTTCACTCATTTTGAGACCTTTCAAACAAATCATTTGCACCTGAGCTGATTTAGGGCTGCAGTAGCAAAGGGGTTGAATACTTATGCAAATTAGATTAATCTGTTTTTCTCTGTAAATCTTACTTATTTATATTCTATATGTATTTTTTAACTTTATCAATGTGGAGTAGTTTGTGTAGATTCTACATGTAAAGTCTGATTTGAAAGCGTCGTGGAGTATGCTCAGGTGCCAACAAAATGTGAAAACTTTGCAGGGGGGTGAATACTTCTGCAAACCACTGTATATACAGACGTGCTCAAATTTGTTGGTACCCTTACAGCTCATTGAAATAATGCTTCATTCCTCCTGAAAAGTGATGAAATTAAAAGCTATTTTATCATGTATACTTGCATGCCTTTGGTATGTCATAGAATAAAGCAAAGAAGCTGTGAAAAGAGATGAATTATTGCTTATTCTACAAAGATATTCTAAAATGGCCTGGACACATTTGTTGGTACCCCTTAGAAAAGATAATAAATAATTGGATTATAGTGATATTTCAAACTAATTAGTTTCTTTAATTAGTATCACACATGTCTCCAATCTTGTAATCAGTCATTCAGCCTATTTAAATGGAGAAAAGTAGTCACTGTGCTGTTTGGTATCATTGTGTGCACCACACTGAACATGGACCAGAGAAAGCAAAGGAGAGAGTTGTCTGAGGAGATCAGAAAGAAAATAATAGACAAGCATGGTAAAGGTAAAGGCTACAAGACCATCTCCAAGCAGCTTGATGTTCCTGTGACAACAGTTGCAAATATTATTAAGAAGTTTAAGGTCCATGGAACTGTAGCCAACCTCCCTGGGTGCGGCCGCAAGAGGAAAATCGACCCCAGATTGAACAGAAGGATAGTGCGAATGGTAGAAAAAGAACCAAGGATAACTGCCAAAGAGATACAAGCTGAACTCCAAGGTGAAGGTACGTCAGTTTCTGATCGCACCATTCGTCGCTTTTTGAGCGAAAGTGGGCTCCATGGAAGAAGACCCAGGAGGACTCCACTTTTGACAGAAAAACATAAAAAAGCCAGACTGGAATTTGCTAAAATGCATATTGACAAGCCACAATCCTTCTGGGAGAATGTCCTTTGGACAGATGAGTCAAAACTGGAGCTTTTTGGCAAGTCACGTCAGCTCTATGTTCACAGACGAAAAAATGAAGCTTTCAAAGAAAAGAACACCATACCTACAGTGAAACATGGAGGAGGCTCGGTTATGTTTTGGGGCTGCTTTGCTGCGCCTGGCACAGGGTGCCTTGAATCTGTGCAGGGCACAATGAAATCTCAAGACTATCAAGGCATTCTGGAGCGAAACGTACTGCCCAGTGTCAGAAAGCTCTGTCTCAGTCGCAGGTCATATGTCCTCCAACAGGATAATGACCCAAAACACACAGCTAAAAGCACCCAAGAATGGATAAGACCAAAACATTGGACTATTCTGAAGTGGCCTTCTATGAGTCCTGATCTGAATCCTATTGAACATCTATGGAAAGAGCTGAAACTTGCAGTCTGGAGAAGGCACCCATCAAACCTGAGACAGCTGGAGCAGTTTGCTCAGGAAGAGTGGGCCAAACTACCTGTTAACAGGTGCTGAAGTCTCATTGAGAGCTACAGAAAACGTTTGATTGCAGTGATTGCCTCTAAAGGTTGTGCAACAAAATATTGGGTTAGCGGTCCCATCATTTTTGTCCATGCCATTTTCATTTGTTTTCTTATTTACAATATTATGTTGAATCAAAAAATCAAAAGCAAAGTCTGATTTCTATTAAATATGGAATAAACAATGGTGGATGCCAATTACTTTTGTCAGTTTCAAGTTATTTCAGAGAAAATTGTGCATTCTTCGTTTTTTGTAGAGGGGTACCAACAAATTTGAGCACGTCTGTATATGTATGTATGTTTTGACTGGGGAAAGATAACGTAGGTTTATTGGAGTTCACAAAAAAAGGTAACCTTTTTAGCTTAATTATTCAGCTATTGCTTCATTTAAATAGTTTTAATTTTTCAGGGCATTTTGTTAATGCATGTCTGTTTTAGTTTTTTGCTGTTCTACATTTTTTGAATGCAACTGTTCATTTTAACTTTTTTTTTTTTTTTTTTTTTTTTTTTAACACATCAGTACTCACACGTTTGATCATAACTGTTGCATGAAACCAGAGTGTAATAATCCAGCACCACTGCACTTAAGCATTTGTATGTCAGCTGACAAATGTTCAGCTGATATCCCATCACACCTTTCTTCTTAAAGGCGTACAGCCTCTATACATGAACCCCCAATATCTCTTTCAAGCATCTGGGTACATATTTTTACAATATTACAACAATAGGAATATGTTGTGTGTGTTTGTTTTTTTTTGGGTGCATCTGTATAGCTATTCTGTACCCTATCACCTTACAGTACAATAATACGACAAATGAGCTGAATAATAATACCCGGAAATCTTAATATTTTTAATAAAGTAGTCGGCGCAAATATAGTATTAGGCGGTGGATTGTGCCAATCGCCGGCTTATTTTAACCCCCTGCATTCATTGTCACTTTTTGCTTTGAAAATAATCGGTTATTTTTTTAGCAGTCATTTTAATATTTTAGCCTCTCGAAGTGCTTAACACAGAAAACCTGCCCCTTCAACACTCTGATTGGTTAAATGTTGTGTCAAGATGTAACACAGCTGTCATGTGGTTCCAAGATTTTTTAACCCAGCAACGCGCAAGTGATCCAGTCTGCTAGAAGCGCAAGTGATCCAGTCTGCTAGAAGCGCAAGTGATCTAGTCTGCTAGAAGCACAATCACTCCTTATTGTTCAAGGCACAGTAGCACCTGCAGCGACAGCCACTTCGCCGGGTGACCCGCCTGGCTGAAAAGGCCTGGGGAGAACCCTGTAATGCATCAGAGTAGAAAAATGCAACATGTGTAAGACTTTTGCACAGTAGTGTGTACATATAAATAGATAGATAGATAAAATCTTGAAAAAACACAAACAAACACTTTTTAAATCTTATTTTTAACAAACACTTTTTAATATTTCTAATAGCAATAGAACTCTTATACGAGGGCTGTACCGTCTGGTTATGTTAAATGCATCTCACATTTGGCTCGGGTGATTTAACAGGCATGAGGCATGAGGCATCAGGCATGAGGTAGTGAAGCCGTGTTTTCCGGGTTGTATTACTTAAAGAATAAGTAGCGTGTTCTGAAAAATATAGTTACACGTTAGATAATGTACCTGTAATTTTTCTTTTCATTGTTAATATCCTGTCAACTTTTTACACTCATAACTTAGATAAGAAAACATAGGCAGATCTGAGCAATACGCATAGTCCCTTCACCACAGACATAACACGGACATAAACAAACAAGACAGCTGCTTCCATATCCAGCGCTCAAAGAAATTTGCGGTCATTTGCCAAGCTTTTTGAGATGTTATAGTAATAAAATAATGACTTGGATAGCATTATTGAGGAGTTTGGTGATAAATCAAGTGATCAGGAGATGATTTATCAGTATGCACTACTATGAAGAGATATGTAATAAATACAGCGAACAAGGAGTGGGGCGGGGCTGGAGTTGCAGTACTGAGTGTCCTGTTGATATGCAGTGCCTTTTAAACCTGTTTTACTGTGAATAAAATTACTTTTAAACAGTGCATGTAAAAATAAACAGCTTGTGTGAAAATAAATTGGACGTGACACGCCTGACAGGCGCTGAATAAATGGACCGCAAAGGGTTAAACATTGAATTTATTGGTTTATTTACCTTGATTACTTAGTTTCATTTTCCTTACATTGTACATGTTTTTAACTACAGCGTGGTAGTGCTGATTGGTGGATGAGTTCTGAGGTTATATCAATTAACTATTTGGTGGTAGGCTGAGTCTCCAATTTTAATTCCTGAAGGATTGTAATGATCTGGTTAATGCTTATCCCAATCTCTAATCAATCCAAATGGCACCAGGAATTTCTGTCTTGTTAGTCTATTTTGCAACAGATAAATAAAGAACTACTGGTGGGGTATGCATTATTGGCAGTTTTGCATGCATTATAATAACATTTAATGATACTATATCCACTTACTGATTTTAGCTCAATGTTTTTTTCAGGTTACACAGTTGTGCCACCCTTCAAGACAGTGGGGAAGAGTTGCAACTTGTTAGTTGTGAAGGATGAAAAAGTGTCCGAGTCTTGGATGAAGAAGTGTCTTCCAATGTCTGCTGTTCAAGGGCTGGAGCTTAAGGATGAATTGGAAAAAGACCATTTCAGGTAAGAAAAGGACTTCAAACCAGATAGACAATTAAACGATTGTGCCTGTCGATGATGGCTCTGCCGTGTGATAGTTGACTGCGACGGGAGTTGTGTCAAGCGCAGAAGGTGAGGGCGCTAACGAAAGTCAAGGTCAACTAACACACAGTAGAGCCATCACAGTGTTCACGCTAGGATGTGCCATTGCGCCAATGGCTCCCAGAAATAAAAAATGTCCCACTGAATTTCACTTAACGGGCCCGTGTGTCCCCCTCCCCAGACGCAATACCAATAAACAGTATTATAAATCACACACTTAAGGATTAGACACACAAATATCTTTACAGTGAAAAATAACTTATTTTCGTTAAATATAACATTCAACCCCCACCCCCCTTCTCCACGTCTTAAAATGGTTTGGTCTAGGATCGACCGTAACGTGACAAAAAATTTTCGAAATCTGGCTGAGTGACATATTCACAGCCAGTGACATCGGTAAGTACAACAAAGTTATTTTTACAGAGATTAGCTGTGTTTTGTTTCTTTGTCTATGAAAGAAAAACTACTCAAACCATACTTTATAGAGCAATTAGTAGCTTTTTTTTCTCTTGGCTCTAGACGTATACAGTTTCTTCAGATCTGTTCTTGAAATCAGATTTTTATGATTTACATAATTTAAGCCACAACAAGCTACATGTGTAGCTTGTAGATTTAGGTGTTTGTTTGCCTGATGGAATTCAGAATCTTTAGCGATACAGTATTTTTATTCCAGGGGTGTTGCTGAAGGTAGCAGTTAATCCAGTTCTCCAATCCCCCCCCCCCAAAAAGTGCCAGAACACACAATCATTTCAACAACAGTTAAGTTAACGTATTAACCCCAAACCTGAGTGTTACACTGTATATAACGTCATTCTGGAAAGCACATGTGACAGTGGTACTGGTGTTTATATACAAGTACATTAAATGTAAAACTGATTCAAACAAGTGAAGCACTGTTTTTTATTTGTATGCACATATCAGTTCATTGCTTTCACATTTTATTAACATTAAAAAAAGGAAAAACTATAAACTGAATACAGTACTGAAAACAAGATTCAACACTATTCTTAAAACAGCAGGCGGGGCTCCCGAGTGGCGCATCAAGTAAAAGCGCTCTACATGGAGTGCAGGATGCACCCTATAGCCTGGACGTCGACGGTTCGAGTCCAGGCTATTCCACAGCTGACCGTGGACAGGAGCTCCCAGGGGGGCGGCGCACAATTGGCCAAGCGTCGCCCGTGGTGGGGAGTTTAGGTCGGCCAGGGTGTCCTCGGCTCACCGTGCACCAGCGACCCCTGTAGTCTGGCCGAGTGCCTGCGGGCTTGCCTGTAAGCTGCCCGAGAGCTGTGTTGTCCTCCAGCGCTGTAGCTCTTGGGTGGCTGCATGGTGAGTCCGCAGTGTGAAAAAAAAAAAAAAAAGCGGTCGGCTGACGTCCTCCGAAGCTTCACCCTCCTGAGTCAGCGCAGGGGTGGTAGCGGTGAGCTGAGCCTAAAAATATAAATAAAACAGCAAAAAATGTAAATAAAACAGCAGGCTGTATTCCATAGTGCTGTTTTAACTGGCTTATCTCTTAACACAAAGTAAAAAGTTTTTATTTAATTAAAAAAAAAAAAAAAAGATTATTCAAAATTGAATATTACATAACATGGCTAGGCAAAGGTCTGAATGCAGCTACCAACAATTACTAGGCACGAAACCCCAGACCCACAAGCAGATAAGAACTTGAACTTGAAGCATATGTGGAAGCAAAATCATGGTCAGCACAAACTAGGATAGAAACAAAAATGATATCCCTCTTCCCACAGTATATCATGAGTAAAAGTTAAATGCATTAATATTCTTTTTTTTTTTTTTTACATTTGCTTTTCTAATTTCTATATATTGTGTATATAAATCAGTGGTCACGAACCCAAAATAAATGTTACTTTTCTTAACTTAAATATAGTGTTTCAAACATATATTAACTAAATAAATGGTCTTCATGAATTTATATAACAAACATGAACATACCATACAATGCTGAACTGTACATACTGTAACACTTACATCCTTGCTGTTTTTCTGTATTTATTGTTGATAAATACAGTATTGTAGTACACTTGTGGAAACGTAACTTACCTGTCAAGTTGTTTTTAGGCTTCTTGTTAGTGACAGAAAAGTAGGACAGTATCCCACTACGCTTTTTATCAGACGTTACTATCAGTGGTGTAGTGGTAAATAAAAGTTTGGAGTTGAACAGATAGATTGAACAAATAAACATGAACAGATAGATTGTTATTGTCTTTTCCAATGAGCATGCAGAGAGGCTGACATACTGACCCCCTCAGTGAAGAAAATGTCCCCCCAAAATTTTGGGAGAGGGACACATTGACCCTCAATCTGTAAGTCCTGAAGCAAACACTGCATCATCAAGAGGGCACTATCGCTATTAGAAAACAATTTTTACCATTGTGTGTTTATATATATATATATATATATATATATATATATAATGTGTATATATATGTATGTGTATATATATGTATGTGTATATATATATATATATATATGTATGTATGTATGTATATATATATATAAACTTAACCTAGATTTACCTTGAACTTGTACTGATTCGTCGGGTACCTTTCCGCCGAGTAAAGACATTCTAAGAAAATAGCCCCTAACATTTTTTTTTAATTAAAAAAACAAGGATGACATACATATAAAGAAAAACAATGAGTTTTTATTTAGTAAATCGATTTTTATTAACTTGTTGTAATCTGGACATTGCCTGAGAAATGAACGGAGCAATTCCTGAACAGTCCGTGTACGATGGAGTCTGAACTGTTTGTTATTGGAGCGTCATTTGAGCTGACAGGGAGTGGATTGGCTGGTGCGATAGTGACAGGAACAGGATTCAGTGCTTGATTGGTTGGTTTTGAGTCTTGTTTGGAGGATCCATCCGAGGATAGTATTGTAGACCAATTATGTTTTTGCTGAACATTTACTGTCCAATAGCTGCAAATTGAGTTTGTAATACAGCGTCGTATTGGACATGATTTCTCTGGTCTCCAGACCAGCGTCAGGTAGAAGTTGAACAGCTGTTGCTCTCACACAGTGATTTGTGTACCTTTTTAGTGAGATTGACTTTTTCCCTTAAATTCACTTAAATTACCAAGCGTGTTTTTTCCCAGTGGTTTGTAGGTGTACCAAATAGGGTGTGTGGCAGCATTTTCAGGAGAGAAAGGCTTTGGCTGAAGGTAGAAACGTGGCGAGACGTTTTAGGGTGGTATTTAATGTAATTTTTAAAAAGCCGGTATACACGTGGATTGATTTTCAAATTTGATTCACAGTTGGTGCTGAGACGTTCCAGCGGGCATCTACCGTCTATTAGAGCCCACTAGAGCTGGAAGCTGACAGTACTGAATAGTGGAAGCTCACAGTACTGAATAGTTTTCTAATTCCCAATGTATTTAATTGTTTGGGCTCTAAAGGTTTGTCAATTTAATATATATTTTTTTTTTTTTTTTAAACCTGATGGTTTTAACCTCATCTCCTGCTGTGGTACGTCAAGGCATTGCACTGTATCCCATGGTGCAGCTTGAAGTGTAAAACCAGTCATTTATTTTTCCTGCAGAGTGCGCCAGAGAGCTTTTAAGAATTTAATTTAATTTAGGAATTTAATGGACTGTATACTGTTGTTCCTCAAGATGTTTTATGCTTTAGGTTTGTTTCGCTCTCTGTAGGGGTGTCGTATGAATAGTGTTAACGAACATGCAGCATTTTTAAAATGAATTAGTTGATTGACAATTAAACAACAAAACAAATCTCTTGTAAAGAAAAGTTCTGTCCATACAAAAGCTATTTACATTTAAATGTTGGTCAAGGGATTCTTTCTTTTCTTTTTTTTAAGGTGTGAAAAAATTCAGTAAATGCAGGTATATGTAAAGCTATATGAAAAATAACGTTTTCTTTAGGTCAGCAATTGGTGCAACATGATAGCAACCTTAATGTTACCGTACTTTAGCCAGATTTAAAGTTTAATATCTGCTTGTTTCCATCTGTTTGGATGCTATCATCCTGTTTTATTTGGGGATGGAGAGTTGCTAACTAAATGTCTTGGTATCCCTGAATAGATAATTATCACTGCTTAAAAAATATGCCAAGGATTTTAATGAGCAATTCGTCTCAAATTCATTGGTACCCTAAATATGATTCATTTACTAACAATGCTGAATGACTCGGTGGAGCATTTGTTCTCTGTTTTACTCGCACACAAAAAATTCCTGAGTAGTGACTGCCAAGAGTGGTACAATAGTTAATGTAATGCTGTCCTTGGCAGTCCTGAGCCACTTATTTCCTGAATGATTTAAAAATAAAAGATAAATAAATAAATCCACGGTAGGGCTGCCAGAGTCAGACGGACAGGTTTTGGTTTTGGATGCTGAAAGTGGTCAGTTAAAGCCCCTCCAGCCTCAATGACTCCAACACAGCAAAGCTGCAGACTTTGTGGAGTGTCTGGTCTATTAAAAGTACAGACCTCAATGTACCAAGTTATTATTTATTACAGAACACATGGTAAAGTAGGGCAGGACTACTAATTAAGATTATTTTTTTTAATCTATCCTCCTATGGTTGTAGAGCAACATAGAGGAGCTTGAAACATACATTTTAAAACCTTTTTTGCTTGCTCGCTTTGCCATCCTGTGGGCATCTTTTACTGTCATTTTAATGAAGGCAGTGTGTATAAAAAAAAGAGCCATTGTAAAATTCATAAAGTCCTGATTGCAAAACTCCCAAAGTCAATCAGGCGAACAACAACCGGAAGTAGATTTGCCAGTGTATGGAAATGTGGAAGTAAGATGTGTAAAGAGCCCATTGACTCGCAACAGAAATTTCCCCCCAGCTCTCTCTGTATCCCATAACCCTTTGCGTGCAGTGTGATGGAAATAAAGGGTCAGAGTATCTTTGTATATAGAATATCTATAATCTATGCAACTGCAGTAGTTAATGCAACACGATAGCTACGACTGTCTGTACTGTACAGAATTCTTGCACATTTCTTGAAAATTTCTTTTTTTTTCTCCTGTAGAACTGTAACTTGATTGAGACCGTAGGCACCTAACCCATAACTATACATTTTTGCTCCATGTATACACACTATTCTATGTTTTGTTAGGGTTTTACCCTTAAACCAGGGGTGGGGAAAATTGTAAATATATGAGAATAGCACTTTTAGAACAACAGGCCCATTGTGGGGTTGCTAGGCAGTGTCATTTCATTTCACAGGCCATGTGCACAGTGTTCCACATGCTTGAGCAGCCATGTTGTGAGTTAGTTGTATCGTGGGTAGCTTCAAGTACTGTGAAACTTTTTTTGTGCTCTGTGTATAAAAATAAATACATTTGGGGGTGGGGAAAATGGCTACTACAAAATAAAGAAGAAAAGTGGATGCATGTTTTTAATGAAAAATTGACAAATTATTATTTTTTGTGGAAGTGAAATGCGAGCTTGTGTGCGCGGATAAAATGATAACATTTAAAAATAATTTGAATGCACAGGAAGCCATTTTTACAAAACCAAGAAAAGAGCTGGACAGCATTGTGCAAGCTATGCTGTTAGTGAACTCATGGCAAAAAAAACTTAAACCTCATATACAGGGTGATTTTAGAAAGCAAGTTTTACAGCATCAACGCACCATATATCATATGGTAAACTTTCTAATCACCCTGTAGAAGGAGAGTTTGCGATCGCCGTCTTATTGGCTCAGGGGGAAAATTAAAATTATTTGAGTGTGAGCTTATCTTGTAGGACAGTGTCGGATAAAATTGACGATATGGCTCAGAGTATTGAAACGTCTCAAAGATTTTCCGGCCGATTTTTTTTGAGTTCTACTCTCTGGTTATTGATGAGACATAACAAATACGGCCTAGCTGTTTATTTTGCTTGGAATCACACCAGATTTGGATTATTTACTCTCTTTAATAGCAATGCATGGCACCACCGAAGGTGAAGATCTTTTTGAGAAGTTTATGTTGGCAGTGTACAGGCTTCAATTATCATTTGTACTTGTTGCCTTAATCAAGAAAGAAATGAACCACCTCAGTCTTGATTCAAGTAAGTTGATAGTGTGTCACTGCATTCACCAACAGAATCTGTGCGCACAGTCCATGCGACTGAACAACGTAATGCTTTAGTAGTATTAAGCATTAACTTTTTTAAAAGTAGAGGATTATAAAGCCACCAATTTAAAGAGCTATTGAAAGACCTTGAATCAGAATATGGTGATTTTGTTTATTATTGTCAAGTGCGATGGCTGAGCAGAGGGAGCATGCTGAAGCAGTTTTATGTACTGAGGGAAGAAGTGGTCGAGTTGAGTGACCCCAAGTGACTGTGACCTAGCAACACAGTGCATTGTCCAACACTTGCGGGACACAAACCAACATCAACAGTGGCCAAGGAGTGCTCAAATTTACTCAGTTTAGTGTGCAATTTCAAGACCTAAAATCGAAGGAACTTGAATTAAACATTTTTTCAATTCTTTTCAATGTTGAGACAGTCGATGTACCCGAGAACAGGAATGTGATGCTTATTTAGCAGTTTATGTTCATTGGTTTATATTTAATACAAAGTGTCATTCTTTATGGAAAGCAGGTGAAATGTAGCAAACTTAACTCAAGGTTGTATGTATCAGATCTGGTGATGTATTCGGATGGACGCTCTAATAAAGTTAAACTGCATTCCTACACTTCGCTTTGTCTAAAGCCCACGCAGTAGTTTTTTTTTTTTTGTTGTTTTTTTTCCCAATGATCTGAAAAAAGTATTCATGTCCCCTATCAGCTACCCTAAAATTAAAAAAAAAATGTATGTTGTACCACCATTTGTTTAAATTGTTACTTAACTGGGATATCAGAAGCTGGCAGCAGAACAATTAGGTTAGCGTTAAAGCATTTGCCC